>NW_024879695.1:0-95479 GCF_900700415.2 Clupea harengus | reverse complement strand
TCCACAAATTCAAACAATATACAGACAGCCATTATACAACAAGTGAAACACGAATAATATACAAAATAACTGTCTTTATATGGCCTTCATCATAAATAGAATAATTAAAATAATGACATGGCTTTTTTAGGACCGGGCCTCATATGTGGATGAGGTGCTGAAGATCCCCATTCAAGAAGATCTCTCTGCCCAGTTTGACAGACCAGACAAGCTGGAAGTGATGGCCAGCTACGTGTCAAGGTTCAACTAAGGGCAGGTCTGAACCCCACATACCTTCCTTGAGCGTCAGGGAACTCTCTCCATATCCGCAATACCACGCAGGAGGGCAATACCACTCAGATTCTCTGACCCAGAAAGCCAGTTTACAAAGCTTCTGTAGGCCAAATGCCTGTAACGGCTGAGCAAAGGTTACCTCGTATTTAGAGAACAATAAATGCTGACACATTTTATAGTGTGTGCATCTCTTTTTCCTGGTATGGCTACTGATTGTTGTCTTTTTGTATGTATTACCTATAGACCATCAGCTCTTCCATACCAGCATGGTATATACCTACTGTATGTTTCAAAAGCTCTGTGGCATTCAATATGACAATCTTTCTGACAATAAAAGTCTATATAAAGTTGTGTGTGCTTTCAGTGTCTGGTATGTAACATGCTTACAATTGGAACATGTAAGATGAGCAGTAAACAAAGTAAGACAGAAGGAACAGTAATGTATTGTATTTTCTTCCTTAGTCATTTTTGTATTACAGACCCTGGCCTTCTTCCTTCAAAAGGAAGGACCAGCTCCACTGTCTGTACAACGACTTTTTGATTCTCTCGAACACCCCTTTCTAAGAACTTGAAATAAAATACGGACTCTATGCTTATTACCATATTATGCTTATTACCATAGTTTAACTTGAATATGTGTGTATCTTTAACAGAAATGTCATTAAAATTTGAAAAGCTCTTAATTTTCTTATGAATGTTTTCATACATGTGATTTTGACTTAAGATTTATGAATTTATGCTGACCACAAAATGTACTTGCTATTTAAGTTACCATTTGTAAGTATTGTCTGCCCTCCCATTATTGCATTGATAGGCCTATTTAATTTGTGATACGTTTAGATAAGTGATATCTTTAGATCTTTAATAACCATCTGCAAACTTATTTAGGTTATTTGACAAACTAGTAGGTGATATACTAAGAACCATATGGTGGCCATTTTAATTACTGGATTGGCTGGTTCTTCTGAGATCCTTTGCTAATGGGGTGCTAGGAAGAACCGTTCATCTCGGAACTCAATCTGAAATGGTTCTTCAGAGAACTCTCTGTGTATGGGTTCTTTGAACCACTGCAAAAAGGTTCCTGTACGAATAGAATCATTTGTGGCACCTTTATTTTTTTTGCAAATAATGCAAAGCTTTACACTTACTGTGAATATAATGACATTCCGCATATTACTTTAGTCGTCTCCGAAAATGTATAGAAAAAGGTATAGAAACATACAACAAACACCATTCCTCATCTCATACAACCATTAGGCATTTCTTTTATCCATAAAATTAATAAAGCGTTTTAAAATGTGTTTATTTTCTCTTTTCACTTACAATCCTATTCTCATTTCATCAGACCAGTGCAGTGCTTACTTTCAATTAAGGAAGGCTGCGCTTACATTAATACACATCTCTCTAAGCATCTAAACAAAAGGGAAACAAGCAAGCATTTTATCCAAAATAGCCCATCAAGTCCTGTCTTTGTCAAATAAAGCTCTGTGAGATTTTCAAAAGATTTTCAAGCTTAGAGGAAATAGAGATTAACAAAAATGTAGTTAGGGAATGGCAAGTTAGTAATATTCATTATATAGACCAGTATCTCTGGTGTCAGCAAGTTGTCGTAGTTTATTCTGGTTCTTCTTCATATCCCACATTAGGCTCTTTATGCCTTCTGTGTGCAGCAGGTCATCTCCAGTGATCTGACCCAGTGCTGTTGTCATCTCCTCCATCACCTTCATCACAGGCTCCAGCAGGATCAGGCGTCGGGTCTGCAGCTCTGCCACGCTCCCCCTTCCACACAGCAGCCCCAGCTGATGGACAGTTCTCCTCACTTTACCCTGAACATCAGCAACAACCTCCCGCTTCACAGACACACCCCGCCGCTTGGCCTCCATCTCACGAATCCTACAGTCAACCTCCTGGATGTCATGCTCAGCTTTACGGATGAAGTTCCTGTATTCAGACACTTTGCCAGAGTATGATCTCACCTGAGATTCACAGTTCTCTATCTCCCTCCTAGCGGTGCCTGCTGCTTCAGAGGCTTCATTCATGTCCATTTGACCACCAATAATCATAGCTGGGCCTGAAAATCAGTAAAGCGCATTAAAATCAGAACTAAGAGAAAATATTACTTTTTGTATTTACACTTAATATAGATGATTTACCAGCAATCCAACCCGCAATTGGGATTAATGTAACAAAAAACCCAGCATTCCTTATCGTCTCTGCCTCGTCTCTTCTCTGCCTCTGCCTGCGCAGGGTGTCTTCTGCTGACTCCAGGTTTCTCTTCTCTGTCCTTAGAGCTTCATTGTAACTCTCTAAAGAGGATCTGTGTGACTCCAGCTGTGTTTTAAATGTTCCTAACTCACCCTCTCTCTGCCTTCTCTGATTCGCTAAATGACTCTGCTCTGCAGTGAGTCTCTCAGTCTCCCAATCCAGGCGTTGAAGCTCGTTTCCGGCCACCAGCTCTGACTTTTCCATCTGCTGCTTCATGTTTTCAATCTCTTGTCTGATCTTATTAAAGGTCCGGCATCCAGGAAGGACAATATCTTCATTGACACTGAGGAGCATGTCCGAGACGTTGTTGAAGGAATGGAGCCCACTCTTCAGGGGTCCAATCACAGCCTGGGCCAGTTCCCTCAACTCCAACTGCAGCAGCCCTACAGATCTGTGGGTGCAGAGAGGAAACGGTTAAGGACAAACTGAACAGGCAGACTTCAGATAAGCTAAATGGAGCTCGCTGCTACATTATAGTGGCATATTTCCAAACAGGTCAGCTAGTCACATCCTTTCAGTCTTTTTATTTCAGAACTAACTTTAACACACCTGAAGGACACAAGACTGATCAGAGTCAAACATCACTTTCATTCACAATATTTATTTAATTTTTCAGTTCCCTGTGGGTACAGAGAGGAAGGAGTTAAAACTAGCCCCTCAGCTCTCATTCTTTCACAGTAAGTAAAGGCAATGCCTATGTCCAATAGTATGGTGGATTACTTGAAGAAATAAATATCCTGCTTTCCCCCAACAACATACAGTACAATGTTTCCCCCTAACTGTAGTGCCTATAACTATAGAACAGACTGATTCTAAACCAATACAATAGAAGCATATATGAAAATATTTAAGAAAAGGATTTGCAACATACAGTTTCTCCACTTACTCATATGGTGAAACCGCCTGGATGTTTCCTGCAAGATAAACATAAGGCCATGTTAATACACTGAAACAGATTTTCTCATTGTTTAACTTTTTCCCCAGTGATAAACGTTGATCACAGATATACTGTGTTCTAGATATACTTGTTCCAGACAAAATGACAGCAATATATTTGAAGAAAAGGTGACACAATGGCTGACTGAAAGTGAAATAATCCCCACTTCCGAAATAACCTCTAACTCTAATGGTGCTTCCAAGCCTGATGAAAATGGTACTGCTGTACAGGAAGACCTACAGCCACAATCAACTGCAGTAGGCCTCATTCCAGTGCCAGGAGATGCACAGGACAATGTAAGGCCCGATGACAGCATATCAAACGTGCCATCTATGTGCATGTCCAGGGAGCATGTGGACACCCTTGACTCTTTTTCTAAATAGTGATAGCATTTTAATAATGTAAATCCTGTTTTTGCATGTATGGAATTGGCATCTAATGTCATGGTTCAGGCCAGTTCGTCTTCCTGGTTTGTCTTGTTTCCTTTTTCCCTGTGTTGGGGATGTCTGCACCATGTGCTTGTGATTGTGATGGACCTGTTCTTGCCAACTTCCTTGTTTCCAATGGTTACCCTACTCGGTGTGACATGGAGAAATGTTTTGAATGTGTGTGTTTCTGTGTCTCGTTGCCAGTTCGTCTTAGTTTCCTCCGTGATCTAACGTCCCAGTGAGATATCCTAGTGTATTTTTACTTTAGTGTTACCGACCTCTGCCTTGTTTAACGAACCCTGCTTTTGCCTTCTCCCTATCGGATTTGTCTGATTGAGTTTTTTATGTCTGTCAAAACAACGACTGATACAAACAGTCGATCACATTGAGGGATCTCCGGCAAGAGGTGTCCTAGGGCAGCATACATAAATGTTTGAATTAAATTAAAATCAACCAATCATCTCTACTCCTCACTCACTAGTCATCAGATCTCAACCAATCATCTCTACTCCTCACTCACTAGTCATCAGATCTCAACCAATCATCTCTACTCCTCACTCACTAGTCATCAGATCTCAACCAATCATCTCTACTCCTCACTCACTAGTCATCAGATCTCAACCAATCATCTCTACTCCTCATTCACCAGTCATCAGATCTCATCCAATCAGCTCTACCCAGCCCTCTCAATCACCAATCAGATCTTAGCTAATCATCACTGCTCCCTTCTCTCAATCACCAATCATCATTTCTCAATCATCACTCACACTCACCCAGAGACTGGACAGATTCCTCCATTCTCATCCTCTCCAACCCCACTGTAATACCAGAGTTATATAAATAACACAAAAATACACTTATACAACAATTAGCTCTGGTCAAGCAATTTAAAAATGTATGATTGGACAAGAGGCATTCCATGGGTGGGGATATCCTAGTACAAACCCACTCAGAGTCTTCTCTGCTAGTAATCTGTAATCTAATATCTGAACCAATGGAGACAAACCAACACTACAATGATCTTCATTCACAGTCACACATTACATGAAAACAAATGTATATTGATAATACAGTATTGAGCGTGTGTCTGTGTCAAGTCATTCACAATGCTTCAACATTAAACTTATCTGTGTGATGGTATGTTTTGGGGTTTGTACTGTCAGTAACTCTCTGTGTATACAGTATGTTTGTCTCTGTGTATTCTCTGGTACTTACCTAATAGCCCATCTAAAGAAATCAGAAGCAGAGATGACATCATTAATGAGCCCAATGGACACTAACTCACACTACAATGATCTTCTTTCACACATTACATGAAGACAAATGTATATTTATAATACAGTACGTGTGTATATCAAGTCAGTTCTCCATTTATCAATACTTCATTTATCAATGAGTATACTGTATGTCTTTATGTGTTTAGTGTGTGTGTGTTTCATGTTGAATGTGTAATTTCACCTTTCAGAAAAGAAAAAAAAAAAAATAATTCTGGCTCCACACAATGTCTCAACACTAAGCTCTCTGTCTATAGAGTATATTTGTCTGTGAGTGTGTGTGTGTGTGAGTGTGTATATTAGTGTGTGTGTGTGTGTGTGTGTGTGTGTGTGTGTGTGTGTGAGTGTGTGTGTGTGTGTGTGTGAGAGAGAGTGTATGTGCGCTTACTGCATAATTTCATATTTCACATACACATACTGTATCTTTTGTTAATCAGACTACAATAGTACAGAGTATGTACAGAGACTGAGAGCAACACATCAACGTACCAGACCTGATGATCATGGTGACCCCCATCCCTCCTAAAGAAACCCAAACACACCAACTCCTCTCTGGTACTTACCAAATAGCCGACCTAAAGAAACAAGAAGCGGAGATGAGATCATTAATGAGCCCAATGGAGACAAACTCACACTACAATGATCTTCTTTTACACATTACATTAACATATATGACAGTGGTTCCCTAACTTTAACTGTGTGTATGTGTGTACCCCTGTGTAGTCCTGATAGCCCCATACCTCACATTACTGTGTGTGTGTGTGTGTGTGTGTGTATGTGTGTGTGTGTGTGTGTGTGTATACCTCTGTGCAGTCCTAATAGCCCCATACCCCACATTACTGTGTGTGTGTGTGTGTGTGTGTGTGTGTGTGTGTGTGTGTTTACCCCTGTGTAGTCCTGATAGCCCCATACCCCACATTACTGTGTGTGTGTGTGTGTGTGTGTGTGTGTGTGTGTGTTTACCCCTGTGTAGTCCTGATAGCCCCATACCCCACATTACTGTGTGTTGTAAAGTGTCTCACAGCGCCTCCTGTGTTTGTCTTTATGTGTTAAGTGGGTGTGTCTGAGGGTGTGTGTCAGTGTGTCTCAGGGTGTGTGTGTCGGTGTGTCTCAGTGTGTGTGTGTCAGTGTGTCTGAGGGTGTGTGTGTGTCAGTGTCCCAAGAGTGACAGCTCTCAAGCCAGAACTCCACTAATCAATACCTTTACACTAATATACAGTATGTGAGTGTGTGTGTGTGTGTGTGTGTGTGTGTGTGTGTGTGTGTGAGAGAGAGAGATAGTGTGTGTGTGTGTGTGTGTGTGTGTGTGTGTGTGTGTGTGTGTGTGTGTGTGTGTGTGTGTGTGTGTGAGAGAGAGTGTATGTGCGCTTACTGCATAATTTCATCTTTCATATACACATACTGTATCTTTTGTTAATCAGACTACAATAGTACAGAGTATGTACAGAGACTGAGAGCAACACATCAACGTACCAGACCTGATGATCATGGTGACCCCCATCCCTCCTAAAGAAACCCAAACACACCAAATCCTCTCTGGTACTTACCAAATAGGCTACCTAAAGAAACAAGAAGCGGAGATGATATCATTAGCCAATGAAGACAAACTCACACTAGAATGTGTGTATTTCATGTTGAATGTGTGATTTCATATTTCAAAGAAGGTACAATTCTAACTCTATTGCAGACTGTCAGTAACACGTTAACTAACCAGCCCCCCCCCCCCCCCCCCCCCCCCCCTCCTAAAGAAACCCAAACACACCAAATCCAATCTGGTTCTCACTGTTGGACTGCCCACCTAAAGAAACAAGAAGCGGAGATGAGATCATTAATGAGCCCAATGGAGATAAACTCACACTACAATGATCTTCTTTTACACATTACATTAACATATACGACAGTGGTTCCCTAACTTTAACTGTGTGTATGTGTGTACCCCTGTGTAGTCCTGATAGCCCCAGACAAGACAAATGTATATTTATAATACAGTATGTGTGTATATCAAGTCAGTTCTCCATTTATCAATACTTCATTAATCAATGTGTATATGTCCTTATGTGTTTAGTGTGTGTGTGTTTCATGTTGAATGTGTAATTTCACCTTTCAGAAAAGGAAAATAAAAACAATTCTGGCTCCACTGGAGACTGTCAGTTACACATCAACAAACCAGACCTGATGATAATGACGTCCCCCTCCCTCCTAAAGAAACCCAAACACACCGACTCCTCTCTGGTACTCACCAGCACCTAAAGAAACCAGAAGCAGAGATAAGATCTTTAACTCACAAATTCACATTTGACAAACTCACACTAGAATGATCTTCATTCACACATTACATCAAAATATATGACAGTGTTTCCTAACTTTAGCTGGTGTGTACTCCTGTGTATTCCTCGTAGTCCCGTACCCCATATTTCTGTGTGTGTGCGTGCGTGTGTGTGTGTGTGTGTGTGTGTGTGTGTGTGTACCCCTGTGTACTCCTGATAGCCCCATACCCCACTTTACTGTTTGTTGTAAAGTGTCCAACAGCGCCACTTGTGTTTGTCTTTATGTGTTAAGTGGGTGTGTCTGAGGGTGTGTGTGTCAGTGTGTCTGAGGGTGTGTGCTTCTGAGGGTTTGTGTCAGTGTGTCTGTGGGTGTGTGTGTCAGCGTCCTTAGTGTGACAGCTCTCAAGCCAGGACTTCAATAATCAATGTCTCAACACTAAGCTCTCTGTCTATACATTATGTCTGTCTGTGAGTGTGTGTGCGTGTGTGTGAGAGAGAGAGAGTGCATGTGCGCTTACTGCAGCATTTCATCTTTCATAGACACATACTGTATCTTTTGTTAATCAGACTACAATGTCCAGAGACTGAGAGCAACACATCAACGTACCAGACCTGATGACCATGATGGTCATCCCTCCTAAAGAAACCCAAACACACCAACTCCTCTCTGGTACTTACCAAACCACCCACCTAAAGAAACAAGAAGCGGAGATGAGATCATTAATGAGCCCAATGGAGACAAACTCACACTAGAATGATCTTCAATCACACATTACATCAACATTAATGACAGTGGTTCTCTAACTTTAGCTGTGTGTGTGTGTGTGTGTACCCCTGCGTAGTCCTGATATCCCCACACCCCACATTACTGTGTGTGTGTGTGTGTGTGTTTGTGTGTGTTTGTGTGTGTATGTGTGTACCCTTGTGTAGTCCTGATAGCCCCATACCCCATGTTACTGTATGTGTGTGTGTGTGTGTGTACCCCTGCGTAGTCCTGATATCCCCACACCCCACATTACTGTGTGTGTGTGTGCGTGTGTGTATGTGTGTACCCTTGTGTAGTCCTGATAGCCCCATACCCCATGTGTGTGTGTGTGTGTGTGTGTGTGTGTGTGTACCCCTGAGTAGTCCTGATATCCCCACACCCCACATTACTGTGTGTGTGTGTGTGTGTATGTGTGTACCCTTGTGTAGTCCTGATAGCCCCATACCCCATGTGTGTGTGTGTGTGTGTGTGTGTGTGTGTACCCCTGCGTAGTCCTGATATCCCCACACCCCACATTACTGTGTGTGTGTGTGTGTGTATGTGTGTACCCTTGTGTAGTCCTGATAGCCCCATATCCCATATTAATGTGTGTGTGTGTGTGTGTGTGTGTGTGTGTGTGTGTATGTGTGTACCCCTGTGTAGTCCTGATAGCCCCATATCCCATATTACTGTGTGTTGTAAAGTGTCTCACAGCGCTTCCTGTTTTTGTCTTTATGTGTTTAGTGGGTGTGTCTGAGGATGTGTGTGTGTCCGTGTGTCTGAGGGTGTGTGTGTGTCCGTGTGTCTGAGGGTGTGTGTGTCCGTGTAATATACAGTGTGTGTGTGTGTGTTTGTATGTGTGTGTGAGTTTCATATAAATATAATCTATCTTTTGTTGATCAGACTACAATGTCCAGAGACTGAGAGCAAAACATCAACGTACCAGACCTGATGACCATCCCTCCTAAAGAAACCCAAACACACCAACTCCTCTCTGGTACTTACCAATCAACAGACCTAAAGGAACTAGAAGCAGAGATAAGATCATTAGCCAATGGAGACAAACTCACACTAGAATGATATTCAATCACACATTACATGAAGACAAATGTATATTGATAATACAGTATTGTGTGTGTGTGTGTGAGTGTGTGTGTGTGTTTCATGTTGAATGTGTGATTTCATATTTCAGAGAAGGTACAATTCTGACTCAATTGCAGACTGTCAATAACACGTCAACTATCCAAACTGATGCCCCCCCCCCCCCCCCCCTCCCTCCTAAAGAAACCCAAACACACCAACACCTCTCTGGTACTCACTGTTGGACAGATCTAGATCGAAAGAAACCAGAAGCAGAGATGAGATCATTAATGAACCCAATGGAGAAAAACTCACACTAGAATGACAATAAATTACATATTACATGAAGACAAATGTATATTTATATTTATATTATAATAGTGTATATCAAGTCAGTTCTCCATTTATCAATACTTCATTAATCAATGTGTATATGTCCTTATGTGTTTAGTGTGTGTGTGCTTCATGTTAAATGTGTAATTTCACCTTTCAGAGAAGGAAAATAAAAACAATTCTGGCTCCACTGCAGACTGTCAGTTACACATCAACAAACCAGACCTGATGATAATGACGTCCCCCTCCCTCCTAAAGAAACCCAAACACACCAACTCCCCTCTGGTACTCACCAGCACCTAAAGAAACCAGAAGCAGAGATAAGATCTTTAACTCACAAATTCACATTTGACAAACTCACACTAGAATGATCTTCATTCACACATTACATCAAAATATATGACAGTGTTTCCTAACTTTAGCTGGTGTGTACTCCTGTGTATTCCTCGTAGTCCCGTACCCTATATTACTGTGTGTGTGTGCGTGTGTGTGTGTGTGTGTGTGTGTGTGTGTGTGTACCCCTGTGTACTCCTGATAGCCCCATACCCCACTTGACTGTTTGTTGTAAAGTGTCCAACAGCGCCACTTGTGTTTGTCTTTATGTGTTAAGTGGGTGTGTCTGAGGGTGTGTGTGTCAGTGTGTCTGAGGGTGTGTGCTTCTGAGGGTTTGTGTCAGTGTGTCTGTGGGTGTGTGTGTCAGCGTCCTTAGTGTGACAGCTCTCAAGCCAGGACTTCAATAATCAATGTCTCAACACCGTACCCCATATTACTGTGTGTGTGTGTGTGTGTGTGTGTGTGTGTACCCCCTGTTTATTCCTGTTAGCCCCATACCCCACATTACTGTGTGTGTGTGTGTGTGTGTGTGTGTGTGTGTGTGTGTGTGTGTGTGTGTGTGTACCCCTGTTTATTCCTGGTAGCCCCATACCCCACATTACTGTGTGTGTTTGTGTGTGCCCCTGTGTATTCCTGGTAGCCTCACACCGCACATAACTCTCTCTCTCTGTGTGTGTGTGTGTGTGTGTGTGTGTGTGTGTGTGTATGTGTGTAGCCCCATACCCCACAGTACATTGTGGCGACCAGTGATGGAACAAAAGAGACGTTTAGGCACCAGTTAAGACTCTCATGTCAGACTCCAAGGGCTGCTACACCCTGACTAACCCAAAGCCCACAAGACTATGTACAACACAAATAATAATAGAGCTGTTTACAAGACTATGTATAACACACATAATAATAGAGCTGTTTACAAGACTATGTACAACACAAATAATAATAGAGCTGTTTACAAGACTATGTACAACACAAATAATAATAGAGCTGTTTACAAGACTATGTATAACACAAATAATAAAATAGCTGTTTACAAGACTATGTATAACACGAATAATAAAGAAGCTATTCAAAGGGCAAGCCGATGGCACAACCAGGCTTACAGCACAACACCACAGTGGGCGACCAGTGTAAACGTATGGCACATACCACACACCAAGTTATTAAAGAGGAACAACAACAGGTTATTAAGCAACATGCAACTAGCAGCCCCAACAACAACAGCTGTCTGAGGACGGAGAGGGGAATCACTCTGAGAGGAGGACATTCAGGATTATATTCACAGCCTTGTTTTCTCTCAGCCAATGGGAGCAAGAGGAAGGAGCCGAGAGAAACAGAGAGTGGGAGAACAAGCACAACCCATGACAGAAGAAAATCTGAAAAGAGATCCCCCTACTATCTAATTAGTTTCTCCTGGACAACAGTGAGATTAAATTAAACTAAAAGTATGATTTAGGCTTTAATCTCCGTCTCAGATTTCTATATGGACAAATTTCTCCTGTGGAGTTAAAGGAGACATGTCAACAGAGTCACAAGTCATGCTAGGTTTTTACTAAATGTTTAGACATCTCAATATTACCTTTTCTGCTTCTCTCTCAAGACAACTTTGGTGTTTGGGGATAGTTAGGAAATAAGATAGTTGGTGTTTGGGGATAGTTAGTATTAGGAGATATCTGTGATTAAATTGATCCATCAATGAAACCATAATAAGAGTCACATGTCGGTCTCCTGTGACATCAAAGATCCAGAACTAAAATCATATAATTACAAACTATCAATTTACTATGACTCATATATTACACTGTTAACTGCAGTGCCGCTACTCTGCAGCTAGGGGGAGCTCTTCTGCTTCCCGGCCCCCTATTAGCCACCTCTACTCCTGGGTATTAACACTTAATTTCACACAGCTCTACATTACAACACCACCTTTAAACACAGTGTTCAGTCCAGTGTAATACACTACACTACACACACACGCTCTACACACACACACACACACACACGCACACACTACACACATGCTACACACACACATGCTACACATGCTACACACATACAAACACACACACACATTCATTCTTTCAAGCATTTGTTGTTGCTAGGTTACCAAAACCTAGATATACCTACCAGCAATTCTGGAAAAATAACATTGCTCATGGTAACTAACTACCTGACTGAAATTGTACCCTTTTGTCTGTCAGGCAATGTAGTTCAAGTTTTGGTTGTGGTAGTTTCTGTTATATTAAGTCACATACTGGTTTGACTGGGGTTTCTTCTGCCACTGTGGGCAATGTATGTCCCGCCCCATCTTTGATTTTAATTGGCCAGCAAGTGTGAAGTGAAGTTGACGAAGTGATGTTGAATAGAATAGAATAGACTTTATTTGTCATTGTGCATTAGATACACAACGAAATTTGTTTGTGCAACCACTAACAAAATTGCAGTTGTGCTGGGTGGAGGGTAGGAGGGTTGTGTGATTATTTAGTTCTGTGATGGCCCTGGGGATGAAACTGTTCTGCAGTCTGGAGGTGCGGGCTGTAGTGGCCCAGTAGCGCCTGCCAGAGGGTAGCAGGGTGAAGAGATGGTTTGCGGGGTGAGTCTCATCCTTCAAAATGCCACATGCTCGGCGGAGGCAGCGTGTCCTAAAGATGTCGTCCAGGGGAGGCAGTGGAAGTCCAATTATTCTCTCTGCAGACCTTATGACCTGACTGAGGGATTTCCTGTCCTTGTCTGTGCAGTTGACGTACCATGCAGTGATACAGTATGTGAGGACACTTTCAATGCAACAGTGGTAAAAAAGACTTAAGCAGCACGGGAGACATGTTGTTTCTCTTCAGTATTCTCAAGAAGTAGAGCCGCTGCTGTGCTTTCTTGACTGTGGCGGTTGTGTTCATCACCCATTTCAGGTCCTCTGAGAGCATAACCCCCAGGAACGTAAAGCAGGAGGTCCTCTCCACTTCCTCACCATTGATGATGAGGGGTTGAGGGTTCGCCTTTTGCCGTCTGAAGTCGACTATGATTTCTTTTGTCTTTTTGACATTCAGGGTCAGGTTGTTTTCTTTACACCATCCTGTCAGTCTGTCAACTTCGTCTCTGTAGGCACTTTCATTTCCGTTGGTGATTTGTCCTACCACAGTCGTGTCATCTACAAATTTGATAACTGTAGGATTGTAGGACTGAAGGATGGGTGTTGGTGCAGTCATATGTGTAGACGGAGTAGAGCAGGGGACTCAATACACAGCCTTGTGGAGCTCCAGTGCTGAGAGACAGGCTCAAGGATTGGTGAGGACCCAGTCTCACTGTCTGCGGGCGATCTGTTAGGAAATCCTTAATCCACATACATAGGCTGTAGCTGAGGCCCAGATCAAGGAGTTTGGTGATCTGATTAAAAGCAGAGCTGTAATCTATGAAGAGTAGTCTCACATGTCTCCTTCTTGTCCAGGTGTGTCAGCGTTGTATGGAGGGCTCTGACGATAGCGTCCTCAGTGGACCTGTTTTCCTTGTAAGCATACTGATGCTGGTCCAGGGAGCAAAAGAGGGCAGCCTTAACGCGCCCCGCCACCAGCCTCTCAAAGCACTTGGCGATGATGGGAGTGAGCGCCACAGGTCTATAATCATTTAAAGTGCTGATGTTGCTTTGCTTTGGCACTGGAATAATAATTGCTGTTTTAAAACAGGTTGGTACGGCCGCTTTGGCTAAAGACATATTAAAAATGTCCGTAAAGACATCTGCAAGCTGGTATGCGCATTCTTTGAGCACTCTTCCTGGAATGGCATCTGGTCCCTCTGCCTTCCTTGTGTTCACAGACCTGAGGATGCGTCTTACCTCCTCTGCTGTTACCATGGCTGTGTGGCCTGTGCCAGCAGGTGGGGGAGCAGCTCCATTATCTATCCCAGATGTCTCGAAGCGGGCATAGAAGTGGTTGAGCTCCTCTGCTAAGGAGGCATTGGTGTTTGTGGGTGGGTTGCAGCTTCCCCTGTAGTTGGTGATCTGTTGTATGCCTTGCCACACTTGTGTTGGGTCTCTGTTGGTGAAGTGGCCCTCAATCTTCTCCCTGTACATGGCTTTGGCCTGCTTGATGCCTTTTTTCAAGTTGTGCCTGGCTATGCTGTACTGTGCTCTGTCACCTGATTTGAAAGCTGTGTTGCGCTCCCTCAGAAGGGCCTGGACCTCCCTAGTCATCCAGGGTTTCCTGTTAGGGGGAATCCTGATGCGGGTGTTGGTGGTGATATTTTCAACGCAGGTCCTGATGTAACCGAGGACAGCAAAGGCATACTCATTCACATCCTGATTAAAAAACAAGGTCCAGTCTGTTCGTTCAAAGCAGTCCCGGAGCTGTAGAGATGCCTCTTCAGGCCACTTCCTAACAGTTTTGATGGTAGCTTCTTGTTTTTTAATGATGGGGCGATATGCTGGAATCAGGGATAGTGACAGGTGATCAGACTGGCCCAGGTGTGCGAGGGGTGAGGCCCTGTATCCCTTTTAAATATTAGAATACACACAGTCCAGAATATTTTTTCCTCGAGTTGCACACTTTACGTGTTGATCAAAGCTAGGCAGAACCGTCTTGAGGTTGACATGGTTAAAGTCACCAGCCACGATATTTGACTGATGTTGGGGCCGGAAAACAAACGTTCTACGCTTAGGATGTTGAGTGCTGTTTGCACTGAGCTACATAGGAAATGTATACGCGGCACTGCCAACATGAAAATCACGTTGGGTGGACACAGGCCCTTTATCTGACATGTTAGTTCCACCCTTGCTGAATCCATTTCATGAACACAAACAGATCTCTAGCACACTCCTGAGTGTGAGGGCACATACAGCCCAGTTTGAGAACCACTGACATATAAGAACAGCATAATGATAGTCAGCCATCTTCACACACATCACACACACTGATTTTAGTTGATCATTTGTATATTTGCTTTCTGTTAGAGGTGTTTCTGTTCTTCTGATGTGTATATAGTTGAGTTAGTTGAGTGTGTTGCTTCTGTTTTTCTATTTGTTTTATATATATATATTTTTTTGTGATCTAATTGTTTTGTTTCTGTTTTCTATTTGTTTTGATATTTTATTTTATTGTGATTTACTTGTACAGCACTTTGGTCAGCGTGAGCTGTTTTTAAATGTGCTTTATAAATAAATTTGACTTGACTTTGACACACAGACCTGTACGATCACAACTTATATAAAATTCAGCCATCTTCTAAAACACAGCCACAAACACAGAGACAGGCACACACTGTTCTGGCCTGGCTCATCAGACCTTAATGCAAAGTGGACACAGACAACCACTTAAGGCTTAACAAATATATTAAAGTTAAACAAGAACAGTTAAACAGCTGTGATTAAAGAGAAAACTATAACTAGGAGGTTAGGCCATGTGTGAAGCGACAGCATGTCCAGAGAGCAAACACGCACCAGCACCCGTCATCACTGCTGGCGATAACACAGCAGGTCCAGAGAGAAAACACGCACCAGCACCCGTCATCACTGCTGGCGTCATGGTTGACTTTAAAAGATGCTTTACTCACTGGTACACTAAGGCAACAAAGGGTGGTGGATGCCATAAACCAGATGCCTATAAATCCGAGGGGGCCTTTGGCCTGACTACCTCATGTATCTCCGGACAAATGGACATTATTCCAACATGAAAAGTCATCTTCCAGGAAAAGTCTGGACACAAAGCGGCTCGAGGAGGGACACAGTTTTGTCTTCTCTGGCGAAATGCCCAACAAATGGATTAAGAACATCTGTGTTCTGAATGGAGCACACTTTAGGAATGGTGCTTTTACAACCAGTTTCATGCCCAATACTTGCGCAAATCGTGTCTCCTAAATAAAAGAGTCACTGATTCATGTAAAGCGGCACTAATACACAGGAGCTCTAAAAATCCTGTCAGAACTGGACAATATAACAGTATGAATGGAGAGGAAATAAAACAGTATGAATGGTGCAGAAATAAAACAGTATGAATGGAGAGGAAATAAAACAGTATGAATGGTGCAGAAATTATTTGGTTTGAACGCGCTCTCATTAATATTTAAATGAGTGTGTGTGTGTGTGTGTGTGTGTGTGTGTGTGTGTAAATGAGAGCAGGCCTTATGTACCACGTACCACCATTATCAGATTAAACCATTCAGAACGGATAGATGCGCTCATCCTCTGTGTGAGGGATCTGTGCAGCTATCAGGTCTACAAGTCTGTCATGCCCTTTAAGAGAGCTACAGAGGGATGTATGGATGAAGGGATACCTCAGTGCTCAACTGTACATAGTTGTACATAGCAGAGCCTGCAGGCCAGCTCTCACACAGAAGATAAAGATCTCCTCATTGCTGTCGATGGTGTGTGATATGGAGAGATCAGCACATGGCAGCCTTGACAGCTTCCAGCCAGTGCTATAAGAACTATGAGTCAAGCAATGTGTGTGTGTGTGTGTGTGTGTGTGTGTGTGTGTGTGTGTCCGTTTTAAAACAGAAGACGAGAGAGGGTGTAAGTGTACAGTATGGAAGTCTGAGCAGCATGAATGACACCACTGAGCTCTTTATAGCAGAGAAACAGAAACAACTTACTTCTTGGCAGCAAACGGACTCTTCCCTCCTCCTTGTGTTCTCCACTGATGACCTGGCATGTGTACAGTCCTTTATCTTCCTCTCTGCTCACTCTCAGTGTCAGAGACGCGTCTCCTCTCTGCAGCTCCAGGGTGTTCACACTCACTCGGCCCTCATAGTCCTCCCTCACAGTCACATGGCCATTCTTATACAGGTAGATACAGTCTGTGCCCTTAAACCACCTGATCTCCATGGCAACAGCACTGGTTTCAGGTGAGAGGTGACAGGGCAGTGTGACATAATCACAAAGAGAACACTTCACGAAAGGATCATGGATGACCAGTTTAAAATCTGTAGGGGAAGAGAGTGGTGTTAATGACTTTCACACACACACACACACACACACGCACACACACACACTCTCTGTTTCTCCTTTTCATGCACTTACGCACACTTTCCTAACACTCACTCTCTGTTTCACATTTTCATTCTCTCTCTCTCTCTCTCTCTCTCTCTCTCTCTCTCTCTCTCTCTCCGACACACAAAAACACACACACACACACACACACACACACACACACACACATCTCCTACCTTTATATGTGTACCCAGCTGCCATGTTGCCTTTCTGAAACAGAGAGAGATCACTGTGTCATGTTCTCCAGCATCATCATCAGTCTCCAGTGGGAGTTGTCCAGCAGACTTGCTTTTTTCTATTCCTATTCTTCATGTTTTGTTATGGGAAGCCTCACTAGCTCTCCCTCAGGTTATGGCAAGCTGCTAGAAATTCTGCTACATGTATCACATTAATGGACATTCTTTAAATGGCTCTGAAAGACCCTCAACCACTCCAGAGGGAAATAATGGGCAATGAGGCAAGGGCTTTCTCTGGTCATGCGTAAATCCTCTCTGATGGTGTGGATGTCCATGGTTACGATGGTATGTCACATACTGGAACATTTCTGATAACAGCCAGATATGTACATTTAATAGTGTCCAAATATACTGTTAGCAATGCCTTGTCTCTGAGTGGTTTGGGAAAATCAGCCAGATGGGTAAACGTAACGCTGACATTGGGTGAAATCTTTTAAAACATTGACACAATCAGAGAAGGCCTTCTGTTCATCTAACGTTTTCTCTTAAAAGTAGAGTAGGCCATTTATTTCAAAATATTTTTTTCTATATTTCTTGAAATTCTCTTGAAAATGATCGGATGGCCTACCTGCCTGGCTACCTACCTACCTGTGCACTCATGGGCTAGGCAAACATATTACTAAAGTTGGCGAGCTAGTCACACAACAATGGCAGAGAAAGTGACGCCAAAATGTGAAAGAAATATGCTATATAATTATTATCATGATATGTGTTGTAGTTTGTTATTAGTTTGTTAAATGGATGTCTCAGCTGTTTCTTTGTTCTGTTGAGAGGAATGCTGAGTCTGTGAGAAAGGGAGATGTGGAACTCAGAGGTGTCATGGAATGTTTAGGTTAAGACGGAGTAGTGTTTTAAGATGCCATGTGTTTTGTGAACTCATCTTGATTGTTGTGTTAAAGAGGAAGACACCCAGAGTTTGGGTGAGGGGGTCTTAGGTAAACATTCTTATCTCTGGGGACCAGAGACCAGATGGTAAAAGAGTAAAAGGACCTGGGAGTGCCTTCATGTTTGAACTGTGAACATTTTCGGTGAATAAAGGGCAGACATTTTAGAAAAGAGTTAGTGTAGGGTTGAAGAGCGATCCGAAACCACTGCACTCCTCTTGGCCAGAGTAAAAGTCTGTTATTGATTATATTCTTGGTTGTGCGAGTCTTAATTCTGAGGTAATACAGTCCTGGTAAAGGGTGAAAAATTCCCTGACACAAAATTCCAGTTCAAGTTTAGTAAAAGCACCCACCACATGGACAGGAAGTCAGGCAGTTGGTGGTTTGTAGTTGGTGGTGCGGCAGTTAGCAAAATGTAATCCAATTTAGCCCCATAAGATCAGGAGGTAACGACGACGACAACTGAGGGAGTTGAAGGGCCTGAAAAGTGACGCCATAGTTGCTGTATTTCTGTTTGTTTTTGATGGAATATGTCACTTATACTAGCCCAATGCTAACACTAGTAGACTATTTTTACGAAAACCTTTTATGTAATTGATTGTAGTTTTTTTTATCTGGTAAACAGTAACTCAATACAACCGGTACCTACCCGGACCGAAATGCAACGCAGATTTCGGTGCTTCATTTCGGTGCCTGAGCCAATTGAAAACGGTTGCTAGGCAGATTTCGCGGGGCACATGTAAAACTGCCCCAGCTCCCAAAGTAAACTTTGTCCTGTGTCGCTCACACTCATTGGTGTTTTCATAGCAACAGTCTTATGACAGTGAAGAGCATGCAGCATTTCACAGAGCAAGCACAAAATGAACTAGCCATCAACCTTTTAACAGAGAAAATACCGAAAGGTAAACGGTCCAAAGTGTGGCTGTATTTCGCACAAAAATATTCAAACATCGCGACGTGCAGCAAATGCAACAAAACAACTGCGTGAAAAGAGGGCAGAGAAGGCAAGAGTCAACGGCAGATCAGCAACCGAAGACTGATTTTCTGAACTGAAATGTCCTTCGGGATTAATAAAGTATCCATCTATCTATCTATCTATCTATCTGAAAAGTATGATGACAGCTACACTTAGCCTACTGTAGTCTCTTAAAGGGGCAGTACACATTTTCTCGTACTCAGTGTGTTCAAGTAACAAGATTAACTATAAACAAGATAGAAAAGATAGGTATAAACAAATCATAAAATGGTGAAATTTCATGCAATAAATGCAAACATGCTCATATTTTTGCAAAAGAAGTTTTGAAGCTGTTTTTTGTATTTATTTATATTTATTTAAGTATACTATAAACTGTTGTTTACAGTTAATATAATGTTCATAGTTTGAAGTTAAAAAGTTTGAAGCTGTAGTTTGAAGCCAAGTGTTTTGTATGTATTTATATTTATAATATACTTTAAACAGTTAATATATTAATATATTGTTCAATTTGAAGAAAAAAAAATTGCCTTGGCAATAAAAAAAAGCCTTTCTTTAATGTCGTCAATCGTCGCTTTGTGCTTTAAAAAAAAAAAGTATCGGTTCAGGCACCGGTATCGTTTTAAAAGTATCGGTTTAGCACCGGTATCGAAAAAAAACAAAAAACGATACCCATCCCTACATATCTGTGTGTACAGGCCTCATCGACACCATCGGAGAGGGTTTTCTCCTGTGCAGGCAGGGGCGGACTGGCCATCGGGGATACCGGGGGAATCCCCGGTGGGCCGACGAGGTTGGGATGGTCCAAAATACTGGCCCACTACCATCACCAACCGGCCCTCTCTATGTCACCGCCGGCACCCTCAACTATTTTCCATACTACTCAGAACACGTATAATTTCCTCTCGTAACTATACAAACGTAATTCACTGACTGATTTTTATACTCCTCCTCGCGATCTGTATTCACACTCATGGTGCCTATTTTTCGAAAATGTTCTGAAGTGTCTTCTGAAATGTGTTCTTACGGACTTCAGAAATTCAACATAAGAAACGATCTCCACCTTATTAATGAACACCTGAAAATGGGTTCTTACACAGCCGAAGTGTTCTCAGCTGTGCGGATTGAGGATGAGGATTCTTAAATTAAACGCACCTGGATTTGCATACACGCCCCGCCACGGCACGCAACCGTAGTGACGTGTGCCGTCAGCCCTTCTAACACGGAGCGGCCCGTGGGGCATCTGGTAGTTTTGAGGAATTGCATTTAAGAAAACTCTGGGCCATTTACGACTGTTATTTCGCGTGACAGTGACAGTGATACAAGGTAAGTTGTGGCGTTGAATTGGCCAATGTTAGCTTGCTTTTCACAGATGAGGTGACGTTCACTACCAACTAGCCTAGCTAACGTTAGGTAGATAAATGTCCAAAATTGAGACCGTTATGATCTGGTAAAATAGGCAAGCTGGCGCTGTTGTCATCATCGAGATGATTTATTTTAACATGTTAGCCATAGTCACTTGTTTACAATCGATGAGCAAGCTATCCATGCTGGTAGTTGTAAAGAGGGCAATCTTATAATTTCTAATAACTTATGTAAAATAAGTTAACCAGCTAGCTTGTTATGCTAAAATCACCGTGTTACACACAACACTAACATTATAAACAATGTTAATATGTTATCTAGATTAGATAGTGAGGTCATAATAACACATGAGTGTACTGATATTGGTTTTTATTATCATGTGACTATAATGCACCCGGGCCAGCAGAGTTAGTTTAGGTTCTGTTACTTAACTTATTGTTTTATGCACCTTCAACACCCCTACACACACACACACAATCACACACCCAGCATGCAACACTACTGATACCACTGATGTTCACACCCCATCGTATGTTCTATTCTGTTCATTTCTACAATATAGTTCATACTAATTCTACCCTCTGATTCCAGTTTCTTTATTGTGTGGATATTCATTCCTTAAGGTTCTGTAGTTATACGTATAACCATCTGATACTAGCCCAGAGTTAAGCCCATTCATCTAGCAAACTATACCTACCTTGGAGTGTTACAATAGCCAGTATCATTTTATTCCATGTGTCCATCCAGGCAAATTGGTGGATCCAAATGTTATTTAAAAAAAACAACATATATGATGTAATTTCTTTGTAATCATCCAAAATAATGTTAAGTGTATGGGTATTTTTCCAAGTAGGCCACTGACTGGTCGATACGTACGATGCATTGAATGGGCAACGCGCCGTGTAGGCTATTGAGTGGGCAGCGCGCCGTGTACTGAGTGGGCCGCGCGCCGTGTATTGAGTGGGCCGGTCTGACACTAACTCCCGGGCCACTTTTTTCCCCCAGTCCGCCCCTGTGTGCAGGTCATGCGATTAGTCAGGAAAGGTGTCGCATTTTGCCGGAGAAGGCAAATATGCTGATATTTCTACAAAAGAATGTATGTGCTGAAGTATTGAAGCTGTAGTGTGTGTGTACAGAGTGTGTGTGTGTGTTTTGTATTTATTTGTATTTATTTAAGTATAGTCTAAACATTTGTTAACAGTTCATATATTATTTAAGTTTTAAGTTAAAAAGTGTTTTGTATTTATTTATATATATAATCTACTTTAAACAGTTCATATATTTGGCAATAAAAAAAGCCTTTCTTAAATGTTGTCAATCGTCATTTTTTTTACATTTTTTTTATAAAAGTATCGGTTCCGGCACTGTTTAGGCACCGGTATCGTTTTAAAAGTATCGGTTATGTACCGGTATCGGATAAAAACCAAACGATACCCATCCCTAATTGTGAGAAGCAGGAGCGGTCACACTAAGACTGGCTGATGTTATGAGACCCGAAGCCAAAAGTTAAACTAATTAGGATTGGCCTTGGCAGCAGCAACTGCCACACACAGAATTATAGGAGGTGTACGTGCCTTTAAAACAACTTGCACAGCAGACACACACCGAGGTGCTTCATGAACCACCTCCATTGCTCGACGGGAAGTGTGAAAGACCGGACGGTCACCCTACATTCTTTTAGGGATGTGGCGACTGGAATTGGTGGTGTAGGGGAAATACAGTGCAGGAGATTGTGGTTTTGATATAAAAAAATATATATATTTATTTACAGGGGGAACCGTCAACCCCAACACAGTGCACACAACATAAACACATGTACATGTAAATCAAACAGATACCGGCCGTACTCACCCGGGACTGAAGTAACCTGGCACCCTAGGCACCTGCTTGGCCGATTAGGCCCAAATATCGGCACCCTCTCAAGGCCCAAGCCAGGCCCAAACTAGGCCCAGGCACTCAGCCCGAAACTAAGTACATAGCTAGCCGTACCAACCAAACAAAACAAGCACACAAAAACAGGCACAATGTACAAGACACAAAGACAAAGCACAAAGACACCGTGTCCACACAACTAGACACAAAAACACTTCCTTCACTCCGGTAAACAGGGAAGTGTTTTTGTCTTTTGTCTTTTGTCCGTGCTCTCATGCCTCTCATAAACAGTCTCTCCTTCGCTACACATGAGGCACCCTTTAAATAGGGCACAGCTCCAACATTTGACATTTGACATTTGATCCAACATCTTTTTCCGGGACTTGGCACGCCTGTGTGAACAGCTGGGGCACCCCCTTTAAAGTCAAGGTGAGCAAGATTTAGCTTTTAGTTGTTTGCTGACCGAGCTGTGAATCGGGGAGGACAGTTGCCTTACAAAAGTCCTCCAAATTAAGAATAATTAGTACATGGTTATAGGGGAGGCTGATGTGTTGATCTGACGAAGTTAAGAGTTGTTTTGACTCTAACACTGGAAAGGCTGCATTGAAGGTGTTGTGTTATAATTTAGTTTTTGACTCTGTATTGAATTGAATTGAACTGAAAGCCTTTATTGTTATTGTATTTGTATACTACCAAATTGGGAGCGCTGCTCCTGTTGGTGCCACGAGGTACAACATATCACAACACTAAAACACACTAACTAAAAAGGATAAGAACAAGTGCAGTGGGATGGAGTACAATTACTCCCTCTGAAGTTCATTGCAAATAAATAGATACAAATGGATAAGGTGACTGGGGTGGCATAAGTGACTTGCAGTACAATAAAGTGACTTTAGTGTTCACCTCTAGGTGAGCTGATTTATCAAAGAGTAGAGTGCTGAGCGTGAAGGTGGAGGAGAGGTGGGGGCAGAGTTTAACAGTTTGTGGGCGGTTTATGAGTAAGTCATAGCCTTTATCCAGGTGCAGATGAGGGGGCGGGGGGAGGGGGAGGCCTAGTGCAGCTAAGTTGCTGACTAGTATGTCTGGGATGATAGTGTCGAATGCTGAGCTGTAGTCTATGAAGAGCATTCTTACATAGGTTCCTGGAGTTCAAGGTGGCTCATTGCGGTGTGAAGGGCTATGGTCTCTTCCGTGGACCTGCTCTGTATGCTAACTGATGTGGGTCAAATGAGTGATAAGTGGCCATATGGGATGGGAGACTATTTGGATATGCACCGGTTTGGCTCACGAATAAACACAATTAAACAACATTGTACAGGATATAAACATGATATAAACACAAAGGTTTACTGCTCTATCAATTTGTACCACTGGGGGAGCTGCCCTTTTGCTCATCATTTTCTGACGGTGCACTGGTGAGTTACAGACAAACAGACCACCGTTTTGCCATCCGTTTTCACAACATTTTTGTATTTACTCATTTATACTTCTTTAGTCATTTTCACCAACCCTTAACATTTTATAGATGTTACCAGTGCACAACATAAGTCTTTATTGCTATAGCCCCCAATATTTTCAACGTAGCCCCTTAAAGAGTGCTTTCGCCCTAAAAACGGAGGTGATCATACCAAAACAACAGACAAACTGTGTAACAGAGTGGAATTGGACTTGCAGCGTCCAAAGGAGGGGGCAGTAATCAAGCGCTCCACAGTGCAAACAAAGTTGGAAGAGGCGCGCACCCAGATGAGAAGCCTCCGTGAAAAAAAAACCCCGATATAGCCTTTTTAGCAATTTCACGGACAAACCTCAAGTGAAATCATTGAGCGTGGGTATTATACAATGTATCGAATCATGTTGATGCCAAACACCCGTTTACTGCAGTGACAATATAGCAACCCAGGGTAGATAGCCCGTAATAATACCAATACACCAATAATAAGCCTACGGTGAACTGTCTGTCAAGTTAAGGTTCCATTCTGTCTTTCTCGGTTCATTAACACTTGCATTATTGCCATGACATGACCTTAAGAAAAAGTATTTTCAAAGTACACTTTAGGAACAAAAGAGATACATATAGGCCATATAAAATTTAAAAAGAAAACAAAACGATTTTCTTGTCACGCATCATGTAATCTTAATATTTACCCACTAATGCCAATCTCCCTTTTAAGGAATTTCTCCAGAGCTCAGTTCCGTCCTGAACGATGTTAAATTATCTCAAGATAAAATACTTACGTATGGTGCCAGCTGGTTTGTCACTTGAGGCTCACTCTGACTGTCGACTAGGAGTCTGTCGAGATTGTGGAGAGAGCGTCGCTGCTTTTATGCTGGAAAACTGAAAATTAAACTGAATGCCGCTTTCCTAAAATTGTCTGATTTCCGAGAAACGTTCAGGGGATTATTTATCCTGTGCGCCTTTCCAGCGTGACTTGACATAAATGAGGAGGGGTGGGAGCAGTGCTAAATTTTAACTCAGCAGGTCCCGGAACACAGAGACAGTACGCCTGCCACTGCAGAAGGCACATTCTAAAACGCGTAACGTGTCTTAATGCCAATGTGGTGTGTTATGGGAGTCGTGGGGGGCATTCTAATCCAATAGCACACGTTTTGTCTCATTCTGTGAATTTCCCTTCACGGTCCTCAATCTGTCCGTTCTGTGTTGGTGCTCAAAAAAGCCATGGTGTTTGTATGCAGTCTTAGCTCTGTAAATGGGAAACAAAGTAGCCATACACTGTACAATTGGCAAGGGCAGCCTCAACATGGCTGATGATCTTAGTAAAATAGTTTCCTTTGAGTAATTTGAAGTGAATGTAACACGTTTTAGAATGTGCCTTCTGCCCATTTAGCACTGCTCCCACCCCTCCTCATTTATGTCAAGTCACGCAGGAAAGGCGCCCAAGAGAAATAATGCTCTCAACGTTTCTCGGAAGTCAGACAATTTTAGGAAAGCAGCGTTCAGTTTCATTTTCAGTTTTCCAGCATAAAAGGGGCGACACTCTCTGCACAATCTCGACAGACTCTTGGTCGACAGTCAGAGTGAGCCTCAAGTGACAAACCAGCTGGCATCATACGTAAGTATTTTATCTTCTTTTCATTAAATTTCATTCAAGATGGATCTGAGCTCAGGAGAAATTTGTTAAAACAAGAAACGAAAACGAATAGAGCTCCGTTCCATCTTAACATACAGTTCGGCTATGGCCGAAAATAATTGCTCATGGGACCATAAGATTTCCGCGATGCCAGTATTTTACAACAGTTGCAGAGAAAAGTGCAACTCTTTCCATATTTCGCAATCAGAAGACCAGAAGCCCAGACACGTGTATCTGCAGTTTTGTTTATTGAAAGGCTGCAAAATGTTTTTAATTGTGTTTATTCGTGAGTAAAACCGTTTCATAACCAAGGGGTGCTCATCATGGCCGTTTTGTCGTGTCTGATTTGTAGGTCTGAGATAGGGTAAATATTTACATTTAGTCATTTAGCAGACGCTTTTGCATTTAGTCACGGGGTGATGGCAGCACTGTGTGTGTGTGTGTGTAGGCAGACTTTAGATGCTAACACCCTGATTTGGTGTCAGTAAGGATGTTAGCCCAGGGCTATAGGGACTAGTCACGACCAAAGTTTGGGAAAGACAATTGTCCCCACCAATATTTTGTAAATTTTAATTGCCTGTTAGAAAAATGTATTTTGCACAATATATCTGCAAACTCTTTCGTTTTATTATCTATACTATGTTCGTTCGCCCAGAAGAGTGAAAACTAAATTGGTAAGTTTTCCAATAGGCCCTCGAGCCTGTGAGACAAGATGCTGTCATTTCATTGGCTGAAGAGGCTCACGTTCTCAGCACTACTAAAAGCTACTAAATACGCCAGGAAATAATAAAGCCTCATATTAGCAGACATCCCAAGTCTCCCGGAAGTTCCGGGAGTCTCCCGCATATTGATAGCGACTCCCTGATGCCCGCAAATTACTTAAAATCTAGAGCGAGCGAGCAAGACCGGGCACGCGAGACAGACGTGCTCCAAACCGCGTAACCGCATCTGTGTAGCGCGCGCACGACAGAGAGGGACCTAGAATTGCGTGTGTGTGGCAGTGTGAGTGTGTGCCTCATGAAGCATCTTGATTGGCCTTTTTCGGTAAGTCAACCAATCAATTTTCAGTGTGGGCGGGCTTTTATCTCTTCTCCCGAACCGAATTAATCAGTTCAGTGTATCTAGGAACAGGAGCAACATGGCAGAGGGAGAATAGCCTACCCCAAAAAACGAAAATACAAGACACATTTTACAAGAGACTATACAACGGTCTACCCCTGTCTTAGAAAAGTAAATCACAATGACAGTCTTGCTCGCTGTATAATCTGTAACAGTGATTTCAGCATTGCCCATGGCGGGTTAAATGACTGTAAAAGACATGTTGAGGTGAGTTCAACAAGTTTAATTTCATGTGCATATTATTCAGGCCGGCTAGTTGCCAGTGCTACATGAAAACAACAAACTCCTTAGACCTGTTTAAAGTTGCAATAGAATAAAAATAAAAGCAGTTAACATAAATAGTACAAGCAGCATATAAATAGTAAAAGTAATCTACATATTTAAACATAATTAACAAATAATTGCATAGGGCTATAGCCTATATAATGATATTATGCTTTTATTATATGGCAACGACAGTACGAGCATTCTGATTGGCTAATGGGTAGTCATGCCAGCCGCGTATTGACCCCCTCGCCGGTCTGCCGGTCTGATAAGTATTCTTATTGCCCTCCTCTGACGTCATCTTAAAAATGAGCAATATTGAAAGACATAAAAAAAAATTAAAAAAATTAAAGCCAAAGGAAATTCAGAAGCAGCGAAAATGTGCCAAAGAAAAAGAAAAAGAAAGACATCAAAAGCCATGAGGAAATTCAGAAGCAGCGAAAATGTGTTATTGAAAGTGATGATGAAGACTAGACTACTATAGTTTGAATCACTTGTGTTGTTACTTTACTGTAAATAGGGGTTATGCTCTTCTTAGGCCGCGTTCACATTTTACTTCTTTTTTAGAAAAAAGCGCTGCCTTCAGCGCCTTTTGAGCGCCTTTTGGGCGCTTCAGAATTCATGAATACCATGTGACGTCACTGCGTTTAAGCCCTGCCATATTTGTGTCCGACACAGACACATTACGGTCACAACCTATGGTCACAACCCACAGAAAGTTCAAAACGCTAGGGGATATGTTGTGCTGTTGAATTCGCCAACCCAGATATACAATTGTATTCTATTCCTAAATATTTAGGGAATTACTGACCTGTTAAGTGAAATGCAGCACGTTGATAAAATCGTGAATAGTTGCTGTGTCTTAGCACTCTACTGAGCAAGCTAGAGTCCTACTAGCTAGCGAGCTGTTTAGCCCTTTAGCCAGGGCTTTAGCTACAACTCGTTAGCCCATATTGGCACTCTTGCCTGCTCAGGAGAGTTTCTGTACTCTTGAAATCTCCGGTTTATGGGGATGGATTATGTACAAGATAAATGTAAATGTCGGGAAAAGAAAGTTGGGGCAGATGCTTTGCAAAAACACAGAGGAATTGTTAATCGCTAACGGCTAGTAGCATGCTAACATCAGCTAGGTAGCTCAGACACCTCGCAAATCCTCTTACACGTAGTTTTCAGTTACAATAATGTGGTTTTTACACTGTACGGTGTCTATTTCTCGGTAACTTTATGAAAATCTAAGCAAAAAAAAGTAAAACTAAAAACTTCTAGGTACAAATACGACGAACTACGGAGTTTGGTCCGCCATTTTTTTAAACTAAGGTAGTAGGTTACTAGGGAAGGTACGCTGGTACCTACTGTCCTCGCCCTGATTGGTCAGCTGTCAAAAAGGCGCTTGACGTCACCCAGCGCTTTTCTGAAAAGTTGAGAAAATTGAACTCAAAAAGCGTCAGGAGTTGCGCTTTTTTAGAAGTTTTTAAAAGGCGGCCGCTTTTTAAAAAGGCGTCATTCTTTTTCCTTTTCCCATAGGGTTGCATGTAAAAAAAAAAAGCGCTGGCAGCTGAAAAAAGAAGTGTGAACGCGGCCTTAAAAAGCCATTTTAGCTGAACCGTTTTCTATTTATCATTGTAACTTGAAGTTAGCAAGTAATTGGTTGCTAGGCAACGCCTGAAACAAACTGCGTGGTGAGAAGACTTGAGAGCTGAACAAAACGACATGTTTTCTATTTACAATTACCATTTCTTTTCATTTACAAAATGAAAGGAGCTAAAAATGCCATATAATAAACAACTTACTAACCTTGACCGTTCGGTCATGCCGGGAAATATCAGACTTCGCCTTTGCCGTATCAACCTCGCTCTCGCTCGGTCGATACGTTACAGCCTCAGTCTGATATTTCCCGGCATGACCTCACTCTCGGTTAGTAAGTAGTTATTATATCTTTTAGGGACCACAACTTGTTAGGGAGTGCAGGGTAATAGGCCTAGGCCTACATGAAGGCTACATGGTCGCTAATAGGCTAACTACCCACACAGTGTAAACCTGCTAGCCTAACATCGCCACCCATTCTACAATGGAAACATGTTTTGAAAGTTGTTAGTGTAGAGCATGTAACTTTTGCTTGTATTAAATCTATCCCTAGCATCTGCAATCTTTCGACCAGTGCGTTAGCAGCAGCTGGTCTTGTTGAAGCCAGAAGGATAAAGCTAACCTGCCGACATAATGGGACCATGATAGTTTAGCCTAGTACCAGCAGGCTAGCAACTCAACAGTGATATTAACTGGTGATAAATAGGCCTATATGATCCCTTGGATAGTAATAAGGCTAGATCTGTTCCCTGTAATCTCTCGACCAATGTCAGCAGTCAACTGGTTAGTGTCTGTATTAAATTGATGAATTACTGTGCAGGAAAAACAGCAGCCTGAAGCTACAGATGTAGAGCAGGGTGATGATGAATCAGCATCAGGGGTTCAGGTGAGATGTTGAATTGTCCATTTTGTTAATAAAGTTCACAGGCAACAATCCAAAGGGAAAAGGCAGTCTCGTGGTCAACAGGCAGGCAAAGGTCAAAAATCCAATAATCCAAACAGAGTTCAAGGCTGAAGTATCCAAAATACCGAATCCAACAGGGTCAGGTCAAGAAACAGGCAAAAGGTCAAAAACACAGGCAGACAGGGTGTTGAACATGAACATGAACACATAACATGAACACAAAAACAAGACTCAAACAGCACAGTTACTAACAGAAACAAGTGGAATATTAAAAAAATACTGTTCCTGAGACTCCTCACTTTTTAACTGACTTTCAGTCCATCCAGTTCAAGGAACAGCTTCTGAAAGACTAAAAAAGTACATTTCAGTTCCTTCTGATAGTTAAGATTCAGCACATATATTATGTCCATCAGCAGGGCACAACACCTTGGGATATCCTTTCCCTCCAGGATTTTGGTGCGCTCGACCACGATGGTGGCCATCTTATGGTCAGATCCTGGGGTGGACCGGTCACCGATGATGGCAATCTTCATAACTTGCCTATCAACTGTTGATGCAAATTCTTAGCGTCAAGTAGATACAAGTAGGTCTGGGTGATACTGACAGAATCACATTAACAATATTTTACACATCTTGACATCTTAAGAAAAAATGTAATGCAGCCTTTTAGATCAGGAAAAATACAAATTTTAAATTGTATCACAATAGTAACCAAAATCCAAAATCATTTACAATACTAATATCATACCTAACATCAATTTCTGCAGGTTTTATAGACATACAGTGCCCTCCACAATTATTGGCACCCTTAGTGAATGTGACCAAAACAGGCTATGAAAAAATATGTCTTTGCTGTTTATCCTCTCGGTCTTTTACTCAAAATATTCAGAAAAATCTTACCTTTTCATTGAAGTAAAATTATTGAAAGAATTTTTTGACATTAAATAAAATATTTTTCTCCAAAACATGGGTGCCACAATTATTGGCACCCCTAGAAAATCTTATAATTAAAATCTAACTGAAGTATATTACCAGTTATGTTTTACATTTTTAAGTTCACCTGTTTGATTTGGAACTCTTTAGTGGTCAACCATGACTTCCTGTTTCACTCGGGTATAAATATGAGGTGACACAGGCCAAATACCCTTAGCCATTCTTTAAGATGGGAAGGACAAAAGAACACAGTGTCGAAGTGCGACAAAAAGTTGTTGAGCTGCAGAAATCTGGAAAAGGATATAAGAAAATATCTTAACAGTTGAAAATACCCATTTCCACAATCAGGGCAATAGTTAAGATGTTCAAAGCGACAGGAGATGTAAGGAATCAGCCTGGAAGAGGACCTATCTGTAAATTGACCCCACGCACCGTGAGGAGGATGGTTCGACTGGCAAAAGAATCTCCAAGGATCACATCTGGAGAATTGCAGAGGTAAATTGAGTCTTGGGTTGAGAAAGTCTCCAGAACTACCATCAGACGCCACCTCCATCACCACAAATTGTTTCGGAGGGTTGCCTGAAAAAAGCCTCTGCTGTCAATCAACAACAAACTAAAGCGCCTACAGTTTGCCAAATGTAAGTCAGACTTTCAATGGGACCGAGGTATATGGTCAGATGAGACCAAAATAAAGCTTTTTGGCAACAAACATCAAAGGTGGGTTTGGCGTAGACAGAAAGATAGCCATACAGAAGAGACCCCCATACCCAATGTGAAGTATGGTGGCGGATCTTTGATGTTGTGGGGCTGTTTTTCTTCCAAAGGCCCTAGACATCTTGTTAGGATACATGGTATCATGGACTCCATCAAATACCAGCAGATATTAAATGAAAACCTAACAGCCCCCTCCAGTAAGCTTGCAATGGGCTGTGGTTGGACCTTCCAGCAGGTCAATGATCCGAAGCACACCTCAAAATCAACACAAAAATTGTTCACCGACCACGGAATAAAGGTTTTGCCATGGCCACCACAGTCCCCCGACCTAAACCCCATAGAAAATCTGTCGGAAGAGCTGAAGCCGAGTATACAAGCGTTGACCTAAGAATCTGAAGGATCTGGAGAGATACTGTATGTAGGAATGGTCTCATCACGCATTATACCAACCTCATCACGCATTATAGGAGAAGACTCGGAGCTGTTATCTTGGCAAAGGGAGGCTGCTCAAAACATTAAATTAAGGGGTGCCAATAATTGTGGCACACCTGTTTTGGAGAATAATATTTATTTAATGTCAACATTTTTTTTCAATGAAATAATTTTACTTCAATGAAAAGGTAAGATTTTTGTGAATATTTTGAGTGAAAGACCAAGAGGATGAACAGCAAAGACATATTTTTTCATAGCATGTTTTGGTCACATTCACTAAGGGTGCCAATAATTGTGGAGGGCACTGTACAAGCAACACTGGATGAAATGAGCAAGAAAGACAAACAACTACAAGGCTATCTATGTGAATAAATTTTTTTTTTTAAATGCGTGGAATGAATTTAGATTACACAATGTAATTGACGGTTACACGGAGAATATGAATAGAATTGTAAATGAAATTATACTCACCTTGAAAATGTCCTTTATATAATATTTGTTCAGCCTACAGGTCCTCTAACAGACAGTCTTAACTGTCTGAATTTGTCCAGGCATATTAAGTGGGTAGGGGAGGAGACTTGAACTCCTTAAAAAAATTAATTTATCAAGCCAATTTCATTAAATTACTACAACTTAATTTTTTTTTTATTCAATTAATGCAGAGATTTGAGTTTAAATTACTTAACAATATTAAGTTGATGTAATTACCAACATTATTATGTCAAGACAACTCATTAAAATAATGTTTGCAACTTAAAAGGATTATCTAAATCAATAAATTCGATCTTGCAACCATGCATTTAATTAAGTGGTGGTAATAGGTCCCCTGAATTACTTTTTAGAGTGTTGAGACAGAGATACACAGACACTGAGGTGGGGCTGAGAGGAAGAGTGTTTGTGTTTGGGTCAATTGGCGTACGCACACGCGCACACACACACAAGCACACGTACACGCACACACACGCACAGAGATTTGCAGACGCTCAGCTGAGTTTGGCAGGACAGGAAAACACTCTTCTCTCCCCATCTCTCTCTCCCTCCATCTCTCTCTTCCTCCCTCTCCCTGTCTCTCTCATTCTCTCTCTCTCTGCCCTTCTCTTTCTCTCTCTCTCTCCCTCTCCCTGCCCTTCTCTCTCTCTCTCTCTCTCTCTCTTTCTCTCTCTAGGGAAAGCATTTATTTAAGGTTCGGCAGTAGCTCACTCTGCTCCCAGCAAAACTCTTTATTTGCCTACTGCTCTTTATAGTTGGCCTGTTGTTTTTCTTCTTCTCTGTGCAAAGATGGTGGGAATGTTTGGAATCTGTGTGTGTGTGTGTGTGTGTGTGTGTGTGTCTGTCTGTGCAGTGAGGTGCAATGCTGACAACAGTTCTCAGTGACGTGCTTATCTGCCTTTAGATTGGCATTCCCTCTCTCTCTCTCTCTTCCTCTCTCGCTCACGCTCACACACACACACACACACACACACACTCTCTTTCCCTCCCACACATGCTTATACACTTGGACACACACTCCTTAATAGGAAATCTTAGACCTGGCATGGCTGTCACGCCTGTATCTCTCTCCCCCTTCCTCCTCTCCTCTCTCTCTTTCTTTCCTTCCCTCTCTCTTTCTCTGTCTCCCTCCCTTTCACTCTCTCTCCCTCCCTCCCCTCTCTCCTCTCTCTGTCTCTCTCTCTCCTCCTCTCCTCTTCGGTCTTTGGCAGTGTTCCTCCAATCCCTCTAATGCGTTTGAGCTGTGAGCCTCCTGTTTACTTTCTGCCTTTGAGTTTGGTTTCTGTCAGGAGGCCTTGGCTGCGTTTCTCAGAAGCCTCTTTTCTCTCTCTTTCCCCCTCTCTTTTCTCTCTCTTTCCCCCTCTTTTCTCTCTCTTTCCCCCTCTCTTTTCTCTCTCTTTCCCCCTCTCCGGCCTTCAGGCCTGTATATAGTGGATCCCCACTACTCACACTGTGCCTGGCCTTATCTTTAAGCATAGAATGAGCATTTTAACTTATTTTATAGAGTAGTTTTAAAAGCTTGTTATTATGAATATCCTAGTTGTTATGCTGATTGTTAGTGTTCTACTTATACTGGTGGTTATACTGATTGTTAATTAGGGATGCACGATAATGAATTCTAGCCGATACCCGATATGCCGATATTTACAAGCTCATTTTGGCCGATGCCGATACCGATATATACACCTCTGCTTTTTAATTATTGAAAAGTCTCTCCTGTACTAGAATGAATCTGTTATTATGATAGGGTATTGCTGTAGATACGGGACATTAAAAACTTGATTTGTATCATTTTAGAAATAGACATTCACTCATGAAACTATTGAAATGATTTCAAATATGGCAAATTTATTTATATTTCACAATTTTCATACTTGAACAGTACCAACTTCAACAACTACACTCTGGAAATGCAACTTGGCTAACTTGGCAAGCTAACGTTGGTTAACTGACTTACAGTTTAATAACATCCCTTCTAGGATTTCTAGACTAATCTATGTAAGGCTATTGCCAAGTTAGCTATATAAATTCCATATATGCAAAAGTAAGCCATGTACAGATAGCGTGGGCTCGTGACATAACGTTTCACATCCCGTCAAATGAGATCATCAACTTCGCTGGTGTCACGTAGCATGCAAGCTAACCAGCTAGTGTTGTCTAGCTAACTAGCAACTTATTAACTTCTATTAGCGTGCGACAGGTAATGTTGCAAAGCGTTTCACGCGGGTGGTCTGCATCTATGCATGCAACCTACGTTACGGCCAAGCTGTCGTCTCCTCTTCCATCTCCTGAAAAGTTTCCTGACAAATAGCATGTCAACATCCTCCGATACTATGAAGTACTGCCACACAGCCGACGTGTTGAATTACGTTATTGGCGCTCATAGTAACCAAAACATTTGCTTCGCGTGCGCATAATTTGAACGTCACTTTATCGGCCAGGTACATCGGCAGAAATGTTCATATCTGCAGATGCCGATAATTACGTTTTGAAGCTTTTATCTGCAGATACCGATGTCGTGCCGATATTATCGTGCATCCCTATTGTTAATTGCTGTTCACATATTTTCCACCACAGTTTCCTATGTAATTAACAATGTTTTTAATTACATATACCCCACTGTTGCCGTTTGCATACATGTAGGCTATTTTACTTGAGATAACTGTTGGTTGTGTGTAGGTGTGCATTTAGCTACATGCGTCATTCAATTCAATTCAATTCAACTTTATTTCGCCATGTATACAGATACTAGGAATTTTTTGGGGTATTCTCCATGCAGGCTATAGTATCACCAAACTATCTCCTGCACGAGATCTCCACGGCCGCTACACAAGCGCCATCGGACAAGGGGGTAGACAGGACGGAAAGACAAGGTTGAGGGAAGAATTGCAGCATAACATGAGGAAAGGGAGGAGAAAAAAAAAAAGGCGACCCCCAGACTATGCTCCTAGAGGAGTACAGTGTGGGAGCAGGAAAAAAAAAACACCTCAGCACATAAGCACATACATTTTACAACATGACAGGACTCAAGACTTGCAACGGGGAGGGGGGAGGGGGGATGGAGGTAAGCCAGCGCAAACAAGCAGCAATCTGGTCCAACAGCCATATTCGGCTATGGTCACAGACCCGCCTGTCACCCTGGGGGTACGAAGCAGGCGAAGGCGTGGGATGGGGGTCATGGGGTGGTGAATGCATATCTGTAATGTGTACGTGTGTATGTATGCATGTAGAAAGTTTGTGTATGAGTAGGCCTGGATTGTCGCCTTCCCCTAGGCCTAATCAGACAGATTCTCAGTCCGCAAGATTGTCGTTGCCATGGAGACATCCTTGAAAAGGTCCTGGACTGAGACAACAATCCACAGGTGTCTGTGGAAAGGGGGAAGGGAATGCAAGAGAGTCTCACTGCAGCGATCTTCAGGGGAGTTGTTGTTCCAGCAACAGCCTTGGCCAAGGCAGTGCTGGTTGAGGGGGCCGAAAGCAGATAAGATTGGGGTTGTTTGGTCTTGGGAGTAGGCGCCAATTTGCTCGTCTACTCCTATCCGTCCGGTCTCCGAATTGCTCCAATTTCCTTTGCAAAGCCGTGAACTTCTCCGTGTTGTTATCCATATTGCGGTTAATAGCCGCCAGGATGTTATCCATATCGCGGTGTATAGCCACAGTCTGAGTGCCAACAGCTCTGCCCAGCGCTTCAATCATGTCGGGCAGCCTTAGTGGGCTTTTGACAGCTGTCACCGTTTCATACATTTTCCGATAAACCGTTTTAAGAGAACTAAACAAAATGCAAATTATTTATCATATTCTTATTGCGAACACGGCAGCCTCTCACTCGTACCGCAGTCTAATTGAATTGTAATTACTATTCTATGCTATTGGGAGTAAAAAAAACTGTGAGATTTAGTGAGATTCAGTGGCGTGTATGTGAGACATGAGGAATATTGAAAATCTGTAAATCTCTCATGGATAAAACGTGAGACTTGACAGGTATATTAATTTGACATGTTTCGTACTGAGTCTATACTCTGGATTGGCAGGTGGCTTCTGGGGCTCAAGCCCCAATGTTTTCTCAAAAGCCCAAAATCTTTTTTAGGCCTCTGTGTTAGCACCTTTCAATCAACAGCGAACAGGCTCTTAACTTAAAAAATTAGATAATCAGAGCATGGCAGAATCACCAAATTGCCTGAATCTGACGGCAATCTAGAGGGTTAGGACAAACAGTTTGACAGTATAAATATTAGCAATTTCCGTGACAACTTCTGTTTCTATTTTGTTGAACAGTACTTAACATGGATGCGCAAATTGCGAAGACCACTCAGAGTCTCACCTCTGCAGCAGAGATGCGGGAAACCACCCAGATGCTGATGCAGCCCAATGCAAACTGGGAGGAGTACCTGACCCCTGCTCCCCTCTCTATTGCCATCATGGGGGAGCTGGTCTTCATCTCCTCAGGTACTGACTTCTCCATCAACAAGAACCCCCCACCAAAGGGCTTCAAGTACATAAAGTACCCAGACTCCTTCAGGGCCTGTCTTATGCAAATCTGTAACTCAGGCTGGCACGCATTCAACGAGGCCCACAAGAATATGGATCAGATCCGCATTCACACGGCCACAGTTTCCTGATTACATGAAGGCAGCAGTCAAGATCCTTTTCCAGGGCAATGATGAAGTTATTGAAACTCTCCTGCCTAATCAACTGGAAAACATCCGCACCATTGCAGATGAGTGCGTGACACTGGCAGAAGGTGTTGAAAATAAATATTCTATCGTCATCAATTTAATCCAGGAGCTGTTGGAGGCCTGTGTCAATGCTGAACACTTTCATGGAGAAGAGCTGGAGAAAGTTAAGATGAAACTGAAGGAAAATGAAATGAGAGAGAAGAGTGCCAAATTGCTGAATGAACGGTCCAAGAAAGCAATGGAGAACATGTCAAAGCAATTGGAAGATGCACAAGATGAGTACAAGAAATCAATGGATACCCTTCCCTCTGGGTGGGAAATGATTGGGATGGATTTCGTCGGAGGAATCACAGAGACCGTGACAGGAATGGTCAGTGGAGTCACTGCTTTAATAACTGCTCCAGTGAGATTAGCCTGCAGTGCAGCAGAGACCGTCTCAACAACATACCACAACATCAAACCACAAGAGGAGGCCGTAGATATGGTCTCACAAATGACAATCTGCAGCAAGTCTGGAGAGATTATTTCCATTATAGCTACCCTCAAACAATTTGTCAATGACGGTAAAATAGACTGGCACAATCTCTATGATCAGAAAAATAAATGTACAAAGACTACATGGACCGAGTCTCAATTCCAAAGGATGTCTGAGGACTTGAAGAGGATGCCCCAGGGCAAACTAAAGAAGAAAGCTGTGTCACTTTGTAACAGGGGCATCACCATCTGTAGACAGCTGGCAACGTATCAGCCAGATCAGAAGTGGGATGAGAAAAAAACTAAACAGCTCATAAAGGACTTGAAGCAGCTGAATGATGATGCCCTCGCTTTTGACTGTAAGAGTAAGGACACATCAGGTTGTCCTGCTCTTACCCCCAAACCACCCATGATGTTCAAAGCAGAGAACAACAGCTCAGGACGGCAGTCTGCCGGTCAGAGAGCATCTGAGAATGCCCGTTTCCGCATCGAGCAGACCAGAGAACAACTCAAACAAACACGGGACTCGTATGAGAAGTGTGTGGAGAACATGGAGAAGAATCAGAAGGAGCTGACTGATGTCCTGGTTGAAATGCAGAACTGCAAGATCAAAGAGATTGACTTTGACACCACTGTCAAAATGCTGGTCAAGGGTCTCGATGCCATGGGCAGAGTCAAAGAGCAGTGGGAGAAGATGGTACGCTTCTTCCAGATGATCTCCACCCTCGTGAAAACCAGCCTCAGCAAGACACTGCACAATTTTGTCACAACAGCTGATGACTCAAAGAAACTTTCTTACAACAGCAAGCTCTTTGCAAAAGACCTCCTGTACAACCAGGCCTATCAAGCCTCCAACATCGCCAGCCTGGTCCATATGATCTCAGGGACCTACACCGACGTGTCCAACAAGTACCTGATGGACAAAGTCAGCAGTCTGGGCAAGCTCATGGCCATGGACAAGAGCAAACCAGAGTTCCTTCAAGAGCGTGTGAACCTGCAGGAGTCCTGCCAGGCAGCTCAGGACGGCATCCTTCAGCTGGTCCTGAAGAACAAGAAAGAATTTGAGAGGAAGACCGATGTCAGGATGGCAAAAATAGAGGGCGAGCTGAAAGCCATTCTGCCAGCTGCTCCGCCCCAGGAGACTGAGAGAATCAAGGAAATAGTTCAGGCCGGGTTTGAAGATGGGGGATTTGGCGAAGAAGAGCTAGAGAATCTCTTCTGATTCAAATTATTTTATTACACCACATTTTCCATAAACTACAAAGGGTTAGAGAAGTGAATTACATAGCATGCTTAAAAATACAAAAAAGTAGTCATGTTTTCAATCTAATATTTGCAGATAAATAACGCGTTATAATGAATTATGCAGTATATATTCTTATATGGTTTTTAATTTCTTGAGTGTAATGTGCTCTAAGATACCAAGTCTGTAAGAAACACAACACAGCTGACAACCTTGTGTACCTTTGTGAAATGAGTCAGTCAGACAGTTAATAATCATGAAGTAAGACATCAGTAATCTAAGAACCTTCTGACACTGTAGTCTAGATGTTGGGATCAATATATGAGTCTCTAGATAATCATGTTATATCAGTTTGGTTGCGATTAGCAAGTAACCAAAGTTAGCTGTCATTGGTGTTAGGTAATGTTTAGCTGGCGATACACTCCTTTGTTACTTCCTTATAGTTTATTTACAGATGCTACTAATAAGTCTGTAATCGATGTGACAATGTACACCTTAGTAAAGCATGAATCAGTGTCATCCTGTTAGATTTGTATGTTCATATAAGCCAAGACAAAGTGATAAAAAAATCATTTTCAAGAGACACTAATGAGATCACACGTTATTTATATGTTATGTTATGCTAGGATGTTGTGCGGTGTCTTTTCATAAGAATTTCAGTGCCCAGTCTGACTCTGTGTTGTTCTGTGCATCTGACAATAAAATACTTGAACTTGTGAACGTATTGTCAACGTGTTGTCTACGTGTTGACAACAAGTAAGACACATTGTTAAAGGACTGTACTGTGCCTGGAAGACAATTATCCAACCAGTTCCAAAGTTAAAAAGAATTGCTACAATTCCCACCGCGCTATGAAATGTGACAAGCTCATCCTCTGATTGACAGAGTATTGAGGTGTGCATGGACCATCAGACTGGGTGGATGTGTCAGGTGAAAGGAGGGGTCCTGTGTGGATGTGTCAGGTGAAAGGAGGGGTCCTGTGTGGATGTGTCAGGGGAAAGGAGGGGTCCTGTGTGGATGTTTTAGGGGAAAGGAGGGGTCCTGTGTGGATGTGTCAGGTGAAAGGAGGGGTCCTTTGCTGCCAGACAGAGACATGAAGGAACACATCAGTAATGTAAGGAAGCAGAGCATTTGACACGGCACCTGTACATGTTGGGATGAGAAACACAAACATGCCCGCATCTAAATAACTTTCATATTTAGTAGGAATTGCAGTCATATTATTATAAAATATCCCATGAAGCCATAACATATTTCACAGTAGACACTGTGTAGCAACAGCCAGTAATCTCTACTATTGAACAAATGAATGAATGAATTCATTTAATCTTCGTCAAATATGTTAATTTTGCTGGGTTTAATTTATTTTACTTAATACTATATTTTCATTTGCAGATTCATTATCAGCTTTGTCTTGACTGGAAGACATTGTTCTGGCTATACACTGTGTGTGTGGGTACTGTGTGTGTGTGCGTGCTTGCGTGCTTGGTTAAGCTTTGACTCAACTCAAGGTAGGGTGATGGAAAAGCAACAATGGACATTTCTAGATCTACTGAAAATGAAACCTCCCCAGGATGACCCAATCTTGATCACGACCAACATCACTCACCTCACCACATCATTCACCTCTAGACTAGTTGGAATGGAACACCATAAATGTGGGATGGCCAGAGACAGAACTCCTACAGAACAGACAGAAAATGCCAAGATTAAGTGGTAAGTGGTAATTTCTTTATATGTTGAGGGGTTATCTGTAACATGGCTTCTGCAACCAGCCACCCCTACAATTCAATTTCTCATTTGCATCCAAGTAAAATAGATCCAAATGGGAAAAATAATCTTTCAGACATTTAAGATATCATGTATGGTCTGTAAGTGGTAATTCTTTATATTTTGAGGGGTTATCTGTAACATGACTTCTGCAACCAGCCATCATCCTATGGCGAGACTTACAAAATAGGCCTTGGAATTTGGGTATGCAATTCTAGGCGAAAATTGCCCAAAAAAATGCCAGTTTCACAGTTTGAGAGAAAGGCTGATTATCTCCCCAGGATGTGAAAGCAGAGCTGCCTCTCCTCCTTTCCTGTAAAGCCCTGCCGTGCCACCCACTGTCAAGTTCCTAGGTGTTTTCTTTAACTCTCTGGCCCAACTTGAAATGGCCTGGTACATGAACCCCAAAGGACGCACGGGACAACTCTTTCCAACACAGCTTAATTTTTATTTGTTGACTGGTTGGTGTATTAGGTTGAAAACCTTAAAAACACAAGTTATACAAAAAAGTCAAATACATTTCAAACAATCAGTACCAAGTACCAAGATTACAACTAACACAAAAAGCCAAACTCAAATGCATGCAGCAAACTGATATCATGCTGCCTGTATGCTGTGTGCTGCTTGGTTGTTATTATAATACAAATCAAACAGTTCATCCAATCATCATCAACCATCAATGTCTATAGCAGCACTTCCAACAACAAATAATCACAATAAGAAACAAAATAAGCAACAGTACCAGTGGCTTCTTTGGTTGTACCACGAGTAGATCCTTCGTTTGCCTCTCTCTCTGCTGAAATGTTTGCTGAGAGCTCTCCTTCACAGGTGCTCCCACTTAAAATAATGAGCAGGCTGCACTGGCCTGCTAGTGGTGCATTGTGGGACTTGCAGTTTTTTAAGGCAATGTTAATTTTACCTCAACACCCACCCACCCACAAACCTGAGGCTGCCCAGTTCAACCCCAATAAAATCACACCATGTGATGTAGATAAGAGGGTATTTAGATATGAAGGATTGCAGATTGCAGTACTATTAGAATGGGTTTGAGACCGTTGATCAAGCTGACTTTCACTGAGATATGTGGCCTGTTGCAGATTGCTACTAACTAGGGTCCATGTCAGTCTGGCACAAGAAAGGCATGCACCCAGTACTGTTGCACAGTTGCCATGGCAGCTACACTCATTCCTCATGTATAAAACGTGTACTACTACATTCCTTGAGTGGTCCCCTTCAAAATGACATCAGATAGTAGCTTAATGACTTTGTCCCACTCAATTCGTCTGTTATCTGTTATCTATGGAAAATGTGTTCCCGTTGCAGATTTTTGCCTCATTATCATATTCTGAAATCACTATCTACTAACTATAGGGTCAGTTTTCAACCATGCCAACTGTCTGTCACGGACTTCATGCTAGAAACAGACTTCTCCAGTCCATACAGGATGAGGCCAGACAACAAGTGAGGGGAGTGAGGAGTTTAAATAGTGTGGTGGAGGGAGTGACAGGTGTTCGTGATTATAATTCGGGGACTGGGAATGTGACGGAGGCAGGTGAGTTGAATCAGGAGGGGGCGTGGCAGGAGTAGGGCTCAGTGCAGGTGTGACAATATCATTCAAAAAGCTTCTACTCCGAGCCACCAGGGGTCGTAACAGACACTGTCATTCAAAAAGCTTGGTCAGTTACTACTGTGGAGCTTGTGTAGATACTGAGTCATTTTTATACCATATATTTTTGAAGGATTACTCTGAGTATAAGGGGTGTTACCCCATAGTTCCATCCCTTCATGAATATGCAACCTGTCTCTTTGCCATCATTCTGTAAAGGGTCTTTCCATTCATAAGAAGAAGTATGATGTGTCAAATTGTCCTATAGCACCTGACTTTTGGACATAAGCAATGGACATAAACATTGCGAAGATCTCTCCACCACGCCATCTATTGCCATCATGGGGGAGCTCGTCTTCATCTCCTCAGGTACTGACTTCTTCATCATCAAGAACCCCCCCCACCAACCGGCTTCAAGTACATAAAGTACCCAGACTCTGTAACTCAAGCTGGCACGCATTCAACGAGGCCCACAAGAATATGGATCAGATCCACATTCACACGGCCACAGTTCCTGATTACATGAAGACAGCAGTCAAGATCCTTTTCCAGGAACTCTCCTACCTAATCAACTGGAAAACATCTGCACCATTGCAGATGACATGTGACACTGGAAAACTGGCAGAGTTGAAAAGAAGTATTCTGATGTCATCAATTTAATCCAGGAGCTGTGTCAGGCCTGTGTCAACACTTTTATGGAGAAGTGTGGAGAAAGTTAGAATAAAACTAGAGGAAACAAACATGAGAGAGCACATTTTTTTTTTTTAAATCATTTTTACAGTTTAGGAACAATTTCAGAATGTGTAACTGGTATTTAGATATAAGACATATGTAATCAACCAATGATGTCTAAATTAAAATAAAAATATTTATAACACCCATATTATTAAAGGAGGGTTGCATTATTTCATGATGTAATATTTGACACTGATAATAGTCCAGTGGAAATATTTGTTTTTGTGAGGACTTTCAGTGATCTCACATTCAACATGGTTAATGTCTGCTAACAGGAGCTAACTAGCTAGTGTATATGGACTACATGATTAGTAGAATAAATAATACAACTTAAAAAAATGTAAAAGGTATGGGAAATCAAATATTAAATGTCAAAAACATATTTCAATACAATATAGGTGTGTATAAGAGGTAAAGTTTGAACTGTGGGTAATATGGCCTCATACAATGGCCTTTACATTTGTAACCCCTACGTAATTGCTGCAGGCTGTGCAAGAAAACTTACTTTACCCATCTAATTCATCTCTGGTTATGCATTTTTTTACTACCAGCTTTTCCTTACAATCAAGATAATCTTCTCCAGCCAGGACCACCTTTCCTCTGGCCCAGTGCTAGAAGCCAAAAAAACCGGCCACCTTTCCCCAGAAGGACGGGCTCTTCTTCTTCTCCTGCGCTTTCTTCTGATCTGTCTGTAGCTTTCTGATGTCCTCCTCCATGTCCTGAGCACGCCTCTTATAGCCACACTCCAGTAGCTCCCGCTGCTCCTGAAACAACACACACAAGATGGAAAACGTAAACACACGTCTCCAAACATAACACACTGATCTCAAACACCACACACTTAAATGGCATCTAGTGTTTAGTTTGCTGAATTGCAACAAGCTGAATAGCCTTCCCTCTACAAGAGTGGGCAAGTACCTACAGTGGCCATCAAATGCTATAAAAACACGAAAAGCCCCATCTCGAGCCAGTGTTTTGGTTCTGGGCTACTGTAGAAACATGGTGGACTCCATGGAAGTGGAACCACTCCCTATGTAGATACGAACAGGGTGCGATTTGTCAAAAAAACAGAGGGGGGGATGTTCTTTGTTTTGTTTTTTTTTAATCATGAAAAAACAATCAATAAATAGGCCTAATTCTTTTCAAGTTAACGGTAGGCCCTATTAGGTTACATTTTGAACAGTTGAACATTTAATGCAAACTAAAATATATAAAATACATGAATATATAAAAAGTATTTTCTCAGATGTGTTCTTTGGATAAATGTTTTAGACGTCATCATTAACTGAGCTCATTTGGCTCAGTTACCTTGAGTTTAGCTGATAGCATTGCCCCAAATCTGTTTCCATGGATGCGTTACCTTCAATGTAGCTATTATTAGCATTTCCTCAGACCTGCCCTTTTGTTTGAGTTATCTTCAGTTTAGCTGTTAGCATTCCCTCAAATCTGGTTCCCAGTTACCTTCAATGTAGCTATGATTAGCATTCCCTCAGACCTACCTTGAGTTTAGCGGTTACAACCCGCTCCAGCTCTGCCTGGGCTCTCACTCTTTCCCCCTCCATCTTCACCTCCAACTGCCTGATATTCTCCTCATTGCTTCTCTCCAGGTCCCACATGGCTTGCTGCTGGAGCCTGTTACGCTGTACCAGAAGTTTCTGCTGCTGCTCGGCTTCCTTCCGCCTTACCTTGTCCTCTGAGAGAGAGAGACAGAGAGAGAGAAAGATAGAAATATGTGACTTCAGTAGGTTAAATCCAGTCTGGGGAAACATTCACAAAAAGGTGAAAGTGGTTTTTATCCACCAAGTCATTTACATCTGTGAAGTGATGATTACAGAGGCAAGACACTCCCTGTTTATCCAATTCTCATTAAGGCCATGAGACTTATCAGCCGCTTTTGACACAGTCAACCACCGCACCTTCTGTCTATTCTGTCAAGTATGGGCATTTTGGCAGGGCACACTCCTGGTTTGAATCTTACCTCACTGGGCGCTCGTTCAACGTGTCATGGCATGGTCAGCTGTCTTTACCTCACCACCTCAGCACAGGGGTGCCCCAAGGCTCGGTGTTGGGACCACTTCTCTTTGCCATGTACTCACCAGGTGGTACTCACCTCAGCACCTCGTTGGGCCCCATCATATCACTGCTATGCAGATGATACCCAACTGTATCTGTCTTTCCCGCCTGATGACACCACTGTCTCGGCACGGATCTCGGATTGTCTCTCTGATATATCCACATGGATGAAGGATCACCATCTTCAAGTTAATCTGGCTAAAACGGAACTGTTGGTCTTCCCAGCCAAACAGGCCAAACACCGCAAGCAACATCGATATCAAAATTGACTCCTTATGTCTTGCTTCTTCCATAGCAGCAAGAAATCTAGGTGTCATTATCGAATGACCAACTAATATTCACAGACCACATTGCCTCGGTCTCCCCGTACCTAACCCAGTATGCCACCCAGCTGGTGGTACAAACCTTGGTGATTTCGTGCCGTTGACTACTGCAACGCACTCCTAACGGGCCTGCCGGCATGTGTGGTGAAACCACTACAGATGGTCCAGAACGCAGCGTTGCATCTGGTGTTCAACCAACCGAACAGGGCACATGTCACCCTGCTACTTATTGAGCTCCACTTGCTGCCTGTAGCTGCTCGCATTAAGTTCAAGTCACTTATGCTTGCTTACAGAGTGACTGCTGGTTCTGCTCCCACTTACTTAAAGGGCAAATGTTACCCCCCGGATGCTGCGCTCGTCTAATGAGCACCTCCAGGGGGGAGGATACGTACAGCTGAGTACAAAACATGTTTGTGTATGCTTTCAATTATAGCTCCTAGAAAGAAAGGAAATCAGAACTGGACAAAATTGCCAGGTCAGACTAAGTCTTTCACTGTAAAACATTTCTAAATGTTTTAAATCCTGTCTGTTTAAAACGTTCCCCTCACCTTCCATCTTCTTTTGGGCTTCAGTTAGCGAGCGGTCAGCAGCACGGATGGTCTTCCCAACTACGTTCTTCTCCTCCAGATACTTTGTCAGGACCTCCTCACTCTGACAACACACACACACACACACACACAGATTGCAAATGAAAATAAATATTTCATAAAATGAGTTACACACACAATACACACAGAGATACATAATAAAACTTGTAATAACCATGCTTCCTTTGTTGCCATGATAATCTGAAGAGTTCCTTTCTTGCAACACACACGCACAAACACACTCAGTCGAACTCACCATGACTCCCTTGCGTTTTTCTGATCTGTAGAGTTGAGCTCCTCTGTCGAGTTCACAGCGAAAGTCTTCATAGCCCCAAGACCTCATGTAGGAGCCGTTGTTCAGAGCTTTCTCCAGAGAGGCAAACGCCTGAGAGATGACTGACCGGCACACCTCACGAGACACTTTTACATTCTTCTTACACAACTCCCCATACTCTTTGGCCATGTCTGTCTGTGGAAAGAGGGACAAGAATGATCCAGGGCATTAAAGTCATTAATACAATTCCTAATTTAGATATTTTTCGGATCCAAACAGCATACACTGTTTATTTGTTTTGGGTTTATTTGACCTTCGTAAATATTCATCCCGAAACGGGGACACATTTGCAAAAAAGAACAAATCAAGATGCATGGCAATACTCTTTTTATCTACTCTTTCTATGTCAGAAAGCAAAATATTTAACTTTTCAAAAAACCTTCCCAGAGCTTGGTCCTATAACTGCTGTAGCATGCTCTGCCTGAGTTTGTTAAATGAAATGTGTGTTTCTGTGTGAGAGTGTGTGAGTGTGTGTATGTGTGTGTGTATATCTGAAACTGATGGTACCACAAGCTGCTGCTGGTATTTGTGGTCCTGGTCATTGAATGATTCATTGATGAAAATGCTGATGGCCAGTTTCTCTGCAGCAGTGTGAATCATAGACAGCGCCTCCTGAGTCTCTGTGGGGAACTTCACTTTGCGCTCCATCTCCGCCCGGTAGAACTTCAGAGCCTCTGTGATGGCCCGGCCGTTCTGGATCGCCGCCAGCGACTCCACAGCGCTCTCCAGACAGGGCACCTTCCCACTGCGGATCGCCTCCACATACGTCTCTGCCAGGTTGCCCAGCACTGCAGGACAACAGAGATGCCATTACAGACCATTAGGGCAACAGAGATGACATTACAGACCATTTAGTCAGCTTCAGACCAGCGAAATACATCCACTAGAACATTTATCAATTATATACTGACTACTGGTCTTCTGCCGAGACCAGCATCCCTTCCTTCCACTGGTTTTTAGACTAGACCAGCATCTCTTCCTTCCACTGGTTCTTAGACCAGACCAGCATCTTTACTGACTACTGGTCCCTTGTGACAGCTCTTTCTCCATTAACTCCTGTGGTATGTGGACAATCAGGAATGAAGCTCTCAAATTCTGCCTTAGAGCCCAAAGGCTGCTGGAATCAGGTATCATGTAGTGACAGGTTCTACTCACTCCTGCCGTTCAGCCCCCGGCCTCCTCTCATGGCCTTGACCTGGGCGCTGTGGTGGATGTAGCTGCAGAACGCCTTTGCCTGCTGCACAAAGCTGGACTCCAGGTCAGAGTCCCTCAGCTGCTCCATGCGTTTCATGTCTTTGCCGCTGGCTGGACGTTCCATCACGAAGCAGCGCCGCACAGCAAAGAAGTCCCTCAGGTTCTGCCGCAACTTATTGTGCTTAAGAACTTCCGGGGAGGAGCCTGTTTCGACTATAGACACAATCAACCAATTCTCATTAATGATGAGGAGAGAGTGACAGGGCAATGTGTGTGTTTGTCTTAGCACGTGCATGTGTGTGTGTGTGTGTGTGTGTGTGTGTGTGTGTGTGTGTGTGTGTGTGTCTCTCACCTGGTTTCAGCTTCAGGGCGTTCTCCAGGTACTCATCGGCAGTGATGGGTTTGCCCTTCAGCTCCAGCTCCAGAGTAAAGTCTCTGACCGTCCACACGAAGGAGGGGAAAACCAGCATCAGTTCTGTCTTCCGGTCATGCTCACTGGACTTTACCTTGATGTGCTCCGTCAGTTCAGCAACAAACCTTTAGGGGGAGCTGTTCAGGAAAGGTGCATCTCATTGAGAGATTTTTTGCAGACGTTCTGTTTCTCATTGGCACAATATTCAAACATGAAGTTAATTTTTCTGTGTGTGTATCTGTGTTTGTGTGTGTGTGTGTGTGTGTGTGTGTGTGTGTTTGTGTGTGTGTATCTGTCTGTATGTGTGTGTGTGTATCTGTCTGTGTGTGAAAGGATACTGCAGTTTTTCCAGGGCATTGTTGTCGATGGTGCCCAAGCTGTTGTAGACCAGAGTGCTGCTGAGTAGGAGAGCCAGACAGAAGATCCAGGTGTCGTGTTTCTCATCGCCCTGGAAACCACAGAAATGGATTGTTGGGAATAATGTTTGATCTTTGTTGACGTTGACACACAGAACTACACCTGCATTGAGCTATAGGAACACAGTGTAACATATGAAGGACACAGAATGTCATTGCCAACCGTAAATACACAATATAGCATGGGCAGGGATTAATCAACACAACACACACACACACACAATTTCATATTTGTTCCAGACTATGCATCACACAGCCCTCACCTTCTCTACGTCTCCCAGCCCCTCTGTGTCCAGCAGCACCAGGGTGTGACCTGATGAAAGGAGGGACATAAGAGTGTGTCTGTGAATGGATAAACACACACACAAACATTTTCTGTGTGTGAGTGTGCGTTTGTTTGTTTGAGTGTGTGTCTGTGTGTGTGTGTGTGTGTGTGTGTGTGTTTGTGTATGCGTGAGTGATGCATGCCCACCTGCTTTATTGGGGTGAGGCACACACCACATCCAGATGCCCTTGGTCTTGGACTCGATGGTGCTGCCCAAAGCAAAGCCTGAGAGGGTCACAATTACCAAGGTAACAATTACCACGGTAACAACTACCATGACAAGATCCAGGTACATTGATAGTTTCTGAAGAAGCATTAGGGAATCTTAAAAAAAAATTAAAATACAACACTTAAACCTGTTTGTGTCCCAGCCAGCCGGTTCATGAGGTAAGACTTCCCCGTGCGGTAGAGCCCCACCACAGCCACCACCACCACCGGCTGCTGGATCTGCTCCAGGATCTGTAGCGACCTCTGCTGGACACGTAAGCGCCCGTCTGTCCCATTATCAATCAGACACACCGGCTCCTTCATGGCAACAATGCCTGGAATCACACACACACACACACACACACACACACACACACACACACACACACACACACACAGACGAGTCCCAAATCACATAAAAAATATAATATAAACAACAAAAACAGGATTTAGAAGAGCTGGACCCACATTGTAAAAGCATCCAGCAAGGTGACCTTGAGCGTCATGAAAGGTGCCATTAAATAAAATGTATTATTATTTTATTATTATTTGTGACACAGAAGCCCAAAAACACATATTTAGATCATCTGTGGTGATCATAGTGATATTCCTATTGCATAACACTGCCGTTGGAGACTTCATTACCCTTCATTTATGCCGCACACGTGGTAACGGATGCTAACGGATGCTAACGGATGCTAATGGTGACAGAGGACAGTGAGGACCAATGGCACAGTGGTTTTGACCTTTGACCTATTCAGCTGAGGGGGAGGGCCAGACTGATGAGGCAAGATGGCCACTAGAGAAGTAGAAGCTAGTTAAAACATTAGTATCGTGTTGTTTAAAAATGAATATGAGCTTGTTTTCTTTGCATTATTCGAGATCTGGAAACACTGCAACTTTTTTGTTAATTTAACCAGTTGTCATTTTTCTGACAATATTTTGATTTGAGAATTGGTAGAAATGTTGTCAGTGGTTTATAGAATAAAACAAAAATGTTCATTTTACTCAAACACATACCAATAAATAGCAAAACCAGAGAAATTGATAATTTTGAAGTGGTCTCTTAATTTTTTCCGGAGCTGTATATATATATATATATATATAATTGCCACCACCGACATGTTTTCGCTGTTGCTACTTTACTGACCCTTGTGACAGTAACCCTATGAGCGCACTGTATACCCAATAAGCAATTTTTGTATGCATCATGTACTATATACCAGATGATGTTTGTATATATACATATATATATTATGTACATCTACCACATGTATGCTGTGTACATTTACCCCGTACAGAGCTGTGCAAATGTACCTCTTGTTTCCCCCCTTCCTATCTATTCCCGGCTGACCTCAACCAGATTGGTTCCCCCTCATGTGCTGTGGTTCTGGTTGGGTTCAGGCACTGGGCTCTGTGGTTCTGGTTGGGTTCAGGCACTGGGCTCTGTGGTTCTGGTTGGGTTCAGGCACTGGGCTCTGTGGTTCTGGTTGGGTTCAGGCACTGGGCTCTGTGGTTCTGGTTGGGTTCAGGCACTGGGCTCTGTGGTTCTGGTTGGGTTCAGGCACTGGGCTCTGTGGTTCTGGTTGGGTTCAGGCACTGGGCTCTGTGAAGCACTTTGGGACTATTGTTTTGGCGCTATATAAATACAATGAGCTGAAATGAGCGTAGATTTAAAATTAAATTATAATAAATGAGAATGAATGAGAATAAAAATAATATTGAATTGAAAATGTGTTTGTGAAATTATTGGAAGAACTGCTGCTATAATTTTTTTTTACATAAAACAATTCAAACAAATCAAAATATATGCACATACAGTATATGTCTGTCTGCACATATAACATACAAATAGTAAATATATTTTTTACTATAAAATACAATTTTGAATATTTACATATATTTCAAAGGTGCTCATCAAAATATATTGATATATACTATCAGATGTATTCAATGAAGAAGGAAATGCTGGCAGTAGTAACACAACAGTAACAAATACTGATGGCAATGTGTGTCTGTACTCTACCCAGCCAGGAGCTTTGGGATTCAAGCCTCTGCTTAATGAATGTGTAAATGTAATTACAGGTGTAAATGTGTAAATGTTATAACAGGTGTAAAAGGAAGTTAATATATTTTAAATGGTGTTTACTACAGCTTACCTCCTTTGAGTGGTGTTTCGGAGTGTCTATGCAGAGGGTCCTGTACAGATGAGAGTGTTTGTTATTAGTTATTGTTTTACTTCATCAGGCAGTTGACTGAAAGGGAACACCTGTACACATGTTTTCAAACACTCAAAATGAACACGGAACCTCCAACTACTCTTGGCTAATTTTATTTCAGGCTCAGTGTGATGTGGTGATGTACTCCTCCTGCTCCTCCTAGCAGCTAGGGGGCGCTACTCCATCCCCCCACATCCCCACAGCTACAGACACTCCACCAAGCGTATAAAGCCCAACTCACCTCCTGCTCCCCCCAGCCAGTGTGATCAGAGGTGTCAGGGACGTGTTTGGAACAGTAGGGGGCGTTTCTCCACTCCCCCACATCCCCATAGTCACACACACTGCCACCTACGGACACGAGTGCCTGAGACAGAGAGGGGGCAAGCACAGATATTTGAAATTGAATTCATTATTGTGCAGTAAACAGGTGGCAGAGGTTCAACATTCTGTAAATCTAGTGTTTAGGCTGCTGAATTGCAACAAACTAAATAGCCTTCCCTCTACAAGAGTAGGCAAGTCTTACAGTGGCCATCAAATGCTATAAAAACACGAAAAGCCCCATCTCGAGCCAGTGTTTTGGTTCTGGGCTACTGTAGAAACATGGCGGACTCCATGGAAGTGGGACCACTCCCTATGTAGATACGAGGGGCTCATTCTAAACTAGCGAAAACACAACAATTCGTAGTTACAGATAATTACACACCAATGAAAAGATAATTAAGAATACTATATTCCATTTCTGCCAATATATGCCACTAAAGACTACACACTGTGCCTTTAAAACATACAACACCATACACATCATACCTCCAATAGGAATCATACAAGTATTTTCTTAGATGTGTTCTTTGGATAAATGTTTTAGACGTCATCATTAACTGAGCTCATTTGGCTCAGTTACCTTGAGTTTAGCTGATAGCATTCCCCCAAATCTGTTTCCATGGATGCGTTACCTTCAATGTAGCTATTATTAGCATTTCCTCAGACCTGCCCTTTTGTTTGAGTTATCTTCAGTTTAGCTGTTAGCATTCCCTCAAAACTGGTTCCCAGTTACCTTCAATGTAGCTATGATTAGCATTCCCTCAGACCTACCTTGAGTTTAGCGGTTACAACCCGCTCCAGCTCTGCCTGGGCTCTCACTCTTTCCCCCTCCATCTTCACCTCCAACTGCCTGATGTTCTCCTCATTGCTTCTCTCCAGGTCACGAATGGCTTGCTGCTGGAGGTTGGTACGCTGTACCAGAAGTTTCTGCTTCTGCTCTGCTTCCTCCCGCCTTACCTTGTCCTCTAAGAGAGAGGGAGCGAGAGGTAGATAGAAATATGAGACTTCAGTAGGTTAAATCCAGTCTGGGGAAACATTCACATACAAGGCTGGTAGGTATCTCCTGAACACCTTGAACCATTTAGTGAAATCCATAGATATTGTTATGACGGTTCTCATAATATTTATAATAATAATATCGTAATAATATCAGTCACAGCTTCTAACGTTAAAATGTCATTGGTATTACTGTAAATCATATGGCTGCTTGTCATTAACTTTCCTGGAAACTTATGCTAGGATATGATGTCTTCCAGGATGTTGTGAGGCAACATGCCCTTCCTTACCTGAGCAAAATAACACAGCATGTACGTAAGTGTTAATGCTGCCTTTAATACCAGTCATATGCCATAGGCTTCATCTAGAATGTCTCTGTATGTAGACATGGTGAACTAAAGGTTTACATGTTAGTCCTGGTTATGACAGGGCCGGTGAGGCCTGATTGCAATAAAGGACCCAAGAGCAGAACTTGTTTGACCAAAGGACAATTTAGAGAGTTTTAATGAAAATAGATTGTGGCAGTCACAAAAAAATAAAAAGGCTAAAAGTCCAACACGAATCTTTGAAGGACTTAGCATTGATGACGTATACATCATGTATATACCAGATGATGTTTGTATATATATATATTAAAGCTGTGAAAAATAACGCGTTAACGCGTTATGATTAAATTACAGGATTAATTAGTTAATTTTTTTAACGCATGCGCAAAATGAGCTTCCAATATACCCACAATTCCGCCCAATCTGCATTAGTCGCCGCTGTAATGGGAAGTTCGTGTTTCAAAAAAACAAAGATGGAACATTCAATAAAACCAAAGTGATATGCACACTCTGCGGGAGAACGTTATCGTTTCATCGTAGCAATACCAGCCTTAAGTACCACCTCAACGCAATGCATGCAGGTCGGCGAGGGGAGTTAAAGTGGAATGCGCCAAACCACCCTCACTGAACAACGTAGGCCGCTCATTAAGTGTGCCCGTGACAAGTTGACTAGCTCAGTTGCCAAATGGATTGCAAAAGCTGTAGACCGATTAATATTGTTGAGGACGCGGGGTTCACCGAAGTTGTGCGAGTGGCAGCGGGGGATTCGAGCATCAAAGCATCGCAAAGTCGCACAATAATGACAAAAATCCACGAGCTGTATGAAGCTGAAAAGAAAAAAAAGGAAAATGACTTGGCTGCTACGAAACATCAGGCGCTGACAGGGGATCACTGGACTTCTGTGAGTAACGATAACTACCTGGGTGTAACTGCACATCTAATCACCGACGAATGGAAGTTAAAGTCGTTTACACTAACGTGCATGAAAACAGAAGAGCTCCACTTTGCAGAGGCATGTGCACAACAGTTCCAAACTGTTGCAAGCAACTGGGCAATTGAAGACAAAACGACCACTATAGGGATAGACAGTGCACGTAATATGATAGCCGCGGCTAGACTACTGTAAAAGGGCATTTAGAGGCATTAGATTGTGTCATGGTGTGGTTGATGGTTGTTTGACAAAAAAAGAGAAAAATGTTCAAACATCCTATAAAAACAATGGCTAAGAAGCCCAAATCATTTCTGTTTGATTTAAAAAGAAAAGAAAAATGTTTTGTTCAACCATACAATGGCTAAGAAGCCCAAATTCTGTTTAGGATGAAGATTATATTAATGTTAGATAACTGCTAAAGAACTGCTCAGTTGCAGCACCATTGTTTTTTTTTTTATGAATAAAAAAAGAAAACATGTTAAATGTATATATCTGTCTTTTGTCATAAATCCTTTTGTTCTCACAACAATATACCGAGAAAATATGTGATTAATCATGATTAATCCACAGAAACCTGTGATTAATCTGATTAAAAATTGTAGTCATTTCACAGCCCTAATATATATATATATATATATATATATATATAATGTACATCTACCACATGTATGCTGTGTACATTTACCCCGTGAAGGCTTTGCACATTTACCACTTGTTGTTTCCCCTCCCCTTCTGCCACATGACCCTTACTACAGCTTACCTCCTTTAAGTGGTGTTTCGGAGTGTCTACGCAGAGGGTCCTGTACAGATGAGAGTGTTTGTTATTAGTTATTGTTTTACTTCATCAGGCAGTTGACTGAAAGGGAACACCTGTACACATAATTTCAAACACTCAAAATTAACACGGAACCTCCAAATACTCTTGGCTAATTTTATTTCAGGTTCAGTCTGATGTAGTGTTATTTGCAGGTTTAATTGACTCATTCATTTGATTAGTTAAACCATTTACTAAACAGGCAAGAGAGAACGGCAGTGGCCAGAGGCAAAAGGCACTCCACCAAGCGTCAAAAAGCCCAACTCACCTCCTGCTCCCCCCAGCCAGTGTGATCAGAGGTGTCAGGGACGTGTTTGGAACAGTAGGGGGCGTTTCTCCACTCCCCCACATCCCCACAGTCACACACACTGCCACCTACCGACACGCGTGTCTGAGACAGAGAGGGGGCAAGCACAGATATTTGGTAAATAAACAAAACAAGGCTGACTTCAGTCAGTTTTTTGTGGCACAAACGACAAGCACAGACATTTGGTAAATGTGAAATTGAAGTCATTCTTGTGCAGTAAACAGGCGGCAGACGTGCAGCATTCTCTAAATCTCCCCACACTGTGATTATCTTCCATGTTTGTATAGGTGGTGTACAAAATACAAGTTTATCCAAACAGAACATGCGCTAAAGAAGAGCAGAACTCCGAGGCATCATCCGCTGGAAACACACCTTGTAGGCATGACCTCTGTGCGTGCTGTTCTGGAAACAGTCCTCACACAGCACAGAGGTGGGTTCCAAAGCACAGTCCCTGTGAAGACACATCATGACTGGGTACAATAAATGTTGAACAGCAGGATACTACAGTACCACACACAATATAATTAATAGAACCACACACACACACGCACACGCACAATTTCATCATAAAGGTGAATGTAGGGCATTAAGTCATCAGGCGACCCATGAAGTGCAATAAGGGACTGTGAGAAGGTGAAATTCCCTCCCCTTCTCACTGTGACTCATGAGGAGTTTGGCCCTGGTGTGGGGTGGACTCCCCCACCACAATGGTTGTGTCCGGGCTCCCCCTACAACAATGGAAGAGTCCAAGGACACTTGATTGGACTAATTTAGCCAAGTGGCCAGCGTATGTAAAGGGTGCCTGATGAGAGGACTGGGAGAGAGACTTTGCCAAGACAGGCATTCAACAGCACGGCTGCAGAACTTTGGGGGAGAAACAGGTGTACCTATTTCCCTGTTTACCGGTGTTAGGTGAAGTCAGTACGTGTCTAGATGTGTGGACACTGTTAGCTTTGTTCCCTTGTTTTGTATGCCTTGTTCTGTGTGCCTTGGTTTAGTGTATGTAGGACAAACACTCCACCACTGCCCCAAAACAACTACTAAAAACACCTTTTTAAAAGTACCAAATCCATGGGATTTATTAATGTAAAACAAATACAACAACTACAAGACAACCACAACATAACTAGATAACAAAATCCCAGGCTGAGAGGCAGCAAGACCAACAGTGCCCAAGCTAAAAGCTAGTGATGTTACAAATGACACCGGGGCTTCGGAGCGTGTGTCACGAAAGTGAAGCACTTCCAGACGGAGCGCGTATCGAGGCTTGTATCGTTTTGCCAAAATGACGTCACTGGTGACGTCCGAAGCCTCATTTGAATCAAGTGCTTCACCAAGTGGTTCGTTGGTTCACTTCTGGCGGGAAGCTTCGAGTCCCATCTCGTATTCGTGGTTGTTGTCAGTGGTTGGAGACGTAGCGATAGTTGGAGATTTAGCGATAGTTGAAGATTTAGTGATAGTTGGAGATTTAGTGCTAGTTGGAGATATAGATTGTTTGCTGTTGTTAGTAGATTATTTGAGATAGAGTTATGAAGCCAGTTAGGAAGAGAAAGTTGCACAAAGCACTTCGCACCCTTTTCACTGCCCTGCACTTTCACTGACCAGTATTCCAAAAGCACTTTAACTACCCTCTGTTCCAACAGCATACAGAAGAGAGTAAATATAATTTGCAGGCCTTTTTATCCAAAGCATCGGATTAAAATGTACTTTTGCCAAGAATCAAACCCGCACAGGAGGCGACGTCGCTAACCATTGTGCCACCACATAATTCTTAAACAGTATGCCAAACAATCATTAGAAGAAAGAATAGAAAAATAAAGCCTTTATTGTCATTGTATTCTCATACAACAAAATTAATCAAGGTACGTTTTTTTGTGTGCAAGTTATTTTAGTAGGTCTTGCGCACCACAACTAATTGAACAAATTCACTGTCCCGAGAAAATCTTTCCTACACCGTATTTTTATTGACCAGAAGGTGTCACTAGAGAGCGAACGAAGCTTCAAGTAGTGAACCTTTTTTCAACACGTTTGGCTGGAAAGCTTTGAAGGTTCATGAAGCTTAATTTCGCCATCACTACTAAAAGCCTTCTCCTGCAGCAGGAAACTGGAGTCTTTATCTGCTGCTTGATCACCTGCCCAGGTGCATCTCATCTGGCAATCAGGGGTAGCACAACCTGGGCGGAGCTACAGAAAAGGGAAGGGAAGTGATAAACAAAGAATGTGGCCGTACCAGCCCCACCCTTAAAACAATGAATAAACAGTGAGTCACATAAAATAAGACTAACAAGTTTACAGTGACTGTACCACTGTTTAACCATTGTACTCTAAAACAAAAATAGGGACTGCTTCTTACAAAAAAAGTGTTAACTTAAGTCAGAAGGGAATCACAAAGCTTGCCGCTATGAAAAACAAAGTTTAACACAGTGTCACAAGGTATAAGTTCATTCAAAAAGGAAAAGGGCCAAAGAAGTTGCTGCTACTGGATGCCAGGATAGCAGCCAAGCAACAAGTAGGTCCCACTCCCACAAGACACAAAATGGCGAATACCATGAGGTAAACAAACAAAACCTAACAAAGTTACCGCATATACCCACAACCATACAAAGCACCACAGGTGACCAACATAAAGTGGAGTGCAACAGCCACAAACCAACAAGGGTCACAACAAGTAGACCACCTACAAAGTTGCTGCTATCCCAACAACAACACACTGACCCATGTAAAGTGAACTGCCACCACCACAACACAAAATGGACACCACGTGGTCTTCAACCACATACTGTACACAAGTTACTGTGATGGATGCAAGAAACCAGCAACACACAAAGTGACCTTATGTAGTGGGTGTGGCCTTCCAATCCAAGATCCACTGATCTCTGGAGCAACCACCTTCCACAAACAAAAAGGGCAAAACACCAAATGATAAGCTGCAATTAAAACACGTAAGAGCAGCAAGACCCAAGTGGACTAACCAAAAACATGGACTGCAACAACCACAACACACAAATGGGCCACACTGTAGTCATCACTACACACAAGTGTTGCCAACTTACACCTAAGCTGCAACCAAACAGTGACCCAACAAATGTGGAGTGCAGTATCCACAACTCAAAGGTCACGCACCACAAGTTACTGCTCTCAATACAATTTCAAAATCACAGCTTCAAAAGACAAAATGGCCGAATAAGTAGTAGAAAGTCACTGAAAAATAGACACATTGCTGTGAAAAGTGCAAATGACCAGACTCAACCTGTAGAGGCACCCCAACCTGCCTAAAGAGGTGGCTAACTAGCCTAGCTAATCTTCAGGCTTCTTTAAATGTTAAACTTTGGAAGCAGGCAGCAGGCCTAAGACAAAGCCTACTGCCACACTCAGACAACGTACCCACGTATACCACCAAAAATAAAAAAGGCAAAATAACAAAGTGGCAAGACTCTATTGTCTGCCCGATGGCTACCTAATTAGGATGCTCTCAAAAACTCCAGGTCATTCAGGTAACTACCAGTCACAAGCACTAAACAAACAACAACAAATTATCTAACAAAAATACCACTACTCAACACAAAGGCCATTAGCTACACACAAAACCTTACAAACATCTACCTCAAGGATGTTCAATCCAGGACAAGCCCCCAATTGTTACGCCCCAACTTTAGTGGCCCTATGGAGCGAACAAACATTCCACCACTGACCCAAAACAACTACTAAAAACACCTTTTAAAAGTACCAAATCCATGGGATTTATTAATAAAATAACTACATGACAACCATATCAAAACATAGCTGTAAAACAAAATCCCAGGTAGCAAGACCAGCAGTCCCCAAGCTAGAAGCATCTCTCCTGCAGCAGGAAACTGGAGTCTTTATCTGCTGCTTGATCACCTGGCCAGGTGCATCTCATATGGCAATCAGGGGTAGCACAACCTGGACGGAGCTACAGAAAATGGAAGGGAAGTGATAAACAAAGAACACAACACATGTGGCCGTAACAGTGCGTGTGTGTGCATGAGCACAGTCCTGCATCCATGTTGTCTCCTGACCTGCATGAGTAGATGGTCTCTCCTGTTTTGGAGACTCTCCCACACCGCGGTGTGTTCTTCTGCCAACTCTGTAAATGTAAGAACAGTTTAAATCTCTGTGCTGAATGAGTAAATGTAAGAGCAGTTTAAATCTCTGTGCTGAATGAGTAAATGTAAGAGCAGTTTAAATCTCTGTGCTGAATGAGTAAATGTAAGAGCAGTTTAAATCTCTGTGCTGAATGAGTAAATGTAAGTTTAAATCTCTGTGCTTTGTCTGAATCTTTCAAGCATATGCACAATCAAGAGCATTGTTAGGTCTGATCACTCGGGGCTATAGCTTAAAGCTAAGCCCGAGTATTTTCGCCCTGAAAATAGAGGTGGTTCTAGCAAAACATCAGACAGGCTGTGTAACAGAGTGGAACTTGACTGGCACCCTCAGAAGGAGGGGAGAGTAATCAAGCGCTAACAACAAGCAGAAAAAGCCCAACTCACCTCCTGCTCCCCCCAGCCAGTGTGATCAGAGGTGTCAGGGGCGTGTTTGGAACAGTAGGGGGCGTTTCTCCACTCCCCCACATCCCCACAGTCACACACACTGCCACCTACCGACACGCGTGTCTGAGACAGAGAGGGGGCAAGCACAGACATTTGGTAAATAAACAAAACAAGGCTGATTTCAGTCAGTTTTTTGTGGCACAAACGACACACAGCAACACACACGTGCATTTTAGGTGGCCAAACACACAGAGGTCGCCGTGAATTTTTCCTCTGCATTTTTCCCATCCCGGACTGTCCAGGACCCTAGGAGCAGTGGGCAGCCTTTAGGCGCCACGGGGACCAAGTCAAGTGATCCGTCCGTCTTGGTCAGGGACGGACAGGAGAGTGTTCTGTTCTTCTGCATGTTTTTCTGTTGGGGTTCTTAGTGGAGGAAACCCCTTGTGAACACGGGGAGAACATAAAAACTCCACACAGAAAGGCCCGGGAGATAGCCCACCTGAGCACTGAAGGCCTGGGGAGAACCTGCCCCCCAGTACCAACAGCGCCCCATGCGGGAATCAAACCCAGGACCTTCTTGCTGTGAGGCAGCAGTGCAAGCACCTCAGCCACCATGCCACTTCTTGTGCAGTAAACAGGTGGCAGAGGTGCGGCATTCTGAAAATCTCCACACTGTGATGTTCTTACATGCTTTAAATTCTGTAAATCTTCCCACACTGTGATGCTCTTACATGTTTTACATTCTGTAAATCTCCCCGCACTGTGATGTTCTTCCATGTTTGTATAGGTGGTGTAAAAAATACAAGTGTATCCAAACAGAACATGCGCTAAAGAAGAGCAGAACTCCGAGGCATCATCCGCTGGAAACACACCTTGTAGGCATGACCTCTGTGCGTGCTGTTCTGGAAACAGTCCTCACACAGCACAGAGGTGGGTTCCAAAGCACAGTCCCTGTGAAGACACATCATGACTGGGTACAATAAATGTTGAACAGCAGGATACTACAGTACCACACACAATATAATTAATAGAACCACACACACACACGTAAGTACACGCACTACTTCATCATAAAGGTGAATGTAGGGCATTAAGTTATCAAGCGACCTATGAAGTTCAATAACGGACAAATATGGGACCTCATGCACATAAGTATAGAGTGTGTGTGTGTGTGTGTGCATGTTTGTGTGTGTGTGTGCGTGAGCACAGTCCTGCGTCCATGTTGCCTCCTGACCTGCATGAGTAGATGGTCTCTCCTGTCTTGGAGACTCTCCCACACAGCGGTGTGTTCTTCTGCCAACTCTGCACCCAAAACACAGGCCATCATCAGTGCAGACCTGACATCATGTGACCCTAAAGCTCATGGGTTCCCCAAAGCAGCTGGAATAAGGGCCTGTTAGCCACGGTACCGTGTTTCTGTAGTTCAATTAGAGTTCCTTTTAGCTAAACTAAAGTTCCTGTAACCCAACCGATCACTACTGTGCTGGAAGTCACTATGGATAAAAGTGGGTGCTGAATGAGTAAATGTAAGAGCAGTTTAAATGTCTGTGCTGAATGAGTAAATATAAGAGCAGTTTAAATGTCTGTGATAAATGAGTAAATGTCAGGGCAGTTTAAACGCCAGTGTGGGTGGGTATTACACAGTGTATCGTTGACGTGAACATATAGCAACTTCAGAACCATCAGAAGACCGCCGGTTATTTTGGTGACTACACTGTACTCCAGTGAAGTTATTAAACATTTTTCCCACTTAAAAAAATTAAATAAATAAATCGCCCAGTGCATTAGCTTTTTGCCCAAACGAAGTGTTGTAGTATAATCAACAGGAGATCACTGATGTGTGAAGTATGTTTGGTGATACTGCACTGTCTAAGAGTGAAGTTATTGGATATTTTGTAGTAGATATTTTCGATGTTCTTCTGAACTTCTGAACAGTGTTCAGCTTGGAGAACAGCCGGTTTTAAAAATGAAAATTAGACTGTATATTCGCTTATCGCTTATGGAACTTCGAATCTGTGAGTATCTTTCTGACTTTACCGACGTAGTTTGCATAAACATAAATGATCAATATAAATGATCTAAAGAATGTTCTGCGCTGTTCAAGGCAACAGCCAAATCAAAATTAAACTAAAGAAAGCTTTGGTTGCGAAGGACGTAGCCCATGTAAGGCTAGCACTGCTTTAGGTGGTACATGTGGTCACTGAGCTTCTATGCGGCTGCTTATGAGGTGCTAACAAACCGAACTAGACACCGTCCATAAACCAATGTCACAATCTTGATTTAAAACAACAGAATGTATGCATCGAATTCGTAATGAGAAACAAAACAAATTAGGATCTCAACAAGCCTTACCATTGCAGTTGTTAACTTCGCCCTTTCCCATTCGAGGCACAGCCCGACCGTGTTCTGTACTGTTTGTGGTGAGTGGTTTAGCTTTCGTGACCAAATAGTGAAAGTAAAATTGGCTTCATCTGGCATATTAGTTTAGCCTGCCCCCTAGTGGACACAGTCTATTTGAAGTCTTTTTCATGGGATTACAAAATGCCATGCAGCGCTCTACATTACTTACGTTTAAATGGGGAACTACCATTTGACAAAAAGAAGTGCAGAAATGTGTAGATGGCTTCAGTACAGCATGAAGTAGAAATGTATGGGGAAAACACAGGGAAGAATAGGCTAGTAGTACTCTTGTAAAACAGCAGTTTAAAAAGCCCAGTGCAAGCTTGTGTGTTGTGGTGATGGAGGTGGCATTAGTTTGTGTGTGTGTGTGTGTGTGTGTTGGGGTGATGGAAGTTGCATTGGTTTTTGTACGCCTGGGTCGTACATGGTTTAGTGACAAACCTGGATACGTTTTTGAAGACCCAAATCTTCAGAGAGCACCTCCCTTCCTAACTGGCACCTTGACTAGCGCTTAACTTGCACTTCAGCAGTTACATTCCTGCACTTCTTTTTCCTTTCTAGGTCGTGTTTCTAATTCTTATGTAAAGTAGTATTTATTGTTACACCATGTTTTTTATTGCTCTTAGCTTGACTGTTCTCTCCCTTGTACGTCGCTTTGGACAAAAGCGTCTGCTAAATGACTAAATGTAAATGTAATAAGTTAACTCAGAGTAAGTGGTAAACTAGGGTGACCAGACGTCCTCTTTTCCCCGGACATGTCCTCTTTTCGAGACCTAAAAAATGCGTCCGGCAGGGATTCCAAAAACGTCCGGGATTTTGCTTCGTCGGATATTTGTGTTTCTCTGGGTTCACAAACTAGTTATTACGCCCTTACAAGTTTTGGAAATGGTATCTCCCTTACGTTCCACCTTCTTGCGCGAGCTCTGACTGTAGAGAGAACATTGGTCGACCGATCTCAGTGTTGCCAGATACACGATAATTATCCTCCAAATACGACCATTTTGAGCCTTTGGTACAATACTTCACCATTTCCAATCTGGCAACACTGAGCACCTTGCCGCCTCCACTAGTTGCATGGTTTACAGCACATGACATCTGCAGCCATGCCGAAACGTAAATGTAAGTTCACGGACGAACTCAAAAAAAATACCCATGTTTTCGCCTCGGCCGTGATGCTTCGGAAGCTGAGTGCATGACATGCAGAGCAGGCACTTACGTGTCGGTGGCAAATAAAGGTGGCAGCGATTTGGAAGCTCACGTGCACTCTGCAAAACACAAAACTGCAGCAAGAGGAGAGAGCTCATCGAGTAAAGTGACAGACTTTTTTGTGAGTAAAACAGACACTTCTGTTACGGCTGCAGAGGGTACCCTTGCTTTTCATACAATAAAGCATCACAACAGCTACAGATCAATGGACTGCACATCTGGTTTGCTAAGAAAGATTTTCCCAGATTCGGTGACAGCTCAAAAAATCTCAAGTGCTGAAGGGGATTCTGTGCACCCAGTAGGCTACAATTTCAAACACATGACCTGCAAGGACTTTCATACCTATTTGATAGGTAATCGCCGACTCATGGGAAAGATTCAGTCTTCAGAGAAATATGCCCAACCACATGAGGACTGAAAAGTGTCTTCATTTTCTTATTTCAATATGTGGCCATATAAAGAATGTATTATTTATTATTTAGAATGTTGTATTTGTTATTATTATTGCTTTAATATATGAGGACTGAAAAGTGTCTTCATTTTCTTATTTTAATATGTGGCTATATAAAGTATTTATTATTTAGAATTTTTTATTTGTTATCATTATTGCTTCAATATATGGACAAGACACATTAAAGAAGCGCTGGACTAAATGCCACAAAAAATATTTTTTTTACATTTGCACTTTGCAGTTTTGTTAAAGTTCAATAAATAGAGGTTCATATAGTCATTTGTGTAATTTTTGTCGTTTCATTTGTGACATTTGTATGCATTCACATGGTCATGGTGCGCCATGCTATACACTACCCCCCCCCCCCCCCCCCCGCGACGAAGTGTCCTCTTTTTCACAAACTCAAATCTGGTCACCCTAGGTAAACCTCCTAATAAAATAACCGCCATTGGTTCATTCTCCTAGCAAAACAACGTCACAGGGCTCTTATATTAGGAGGTTTACCACAAAAGTGGCTATGGACAATGAGAGAAAGTGAGTGAAGAGGGGAAATAATGAAAGAAGGAGAGAAAAATGGAGTGAAGAGAGATTAGACTGAATGACGGGTTTGTGACGTGACGCCGGCTCGAGTGGCAGCCTGTCTTAGCAGCGCTCCATTTATCTACTTCCCCCCCCCCCTCCCCCCCCTTTTTGCGACTTTAATTTGTATACTTTTCTTAGTTGTTTGTATTGGGGTAGTGCGCTGCTCTACCTAATTGTGGATACTTTTTCCGTGGTCTTGCTTGGCCAGTTGGACGTGACTTTTGAGACCAGCAGGAGCAACGGACACGACCGGCATTTAATAACTGAATTAGTTGTCATGGCGCAGCGAGTGGCAGTCTGTTTGCGTAGCCTGTTTTAGCAGCTTTCCTGCAAAAAAACCCCCACCTCTCCTGCTAAAAAAGAAAAACCAAAACAGCTCTCCTGTTAAAAAGGAGTTTTCATAGTCTTGCTTGGTCAGGTGGACATCATTTTGAGAACGGCCAGAACTAAGGACACAACCTGCATTATTTAAAAATAACTTAATTGGTTGCCATGGTGCCGCCGCGAGCGGGTGGACCATGGCCTGGTGGCCTGGACTGCCTCGCCGGCTGACCAGAGTGCCTGGGACTGCGGGCCGACCTGTCGAATGTGCTGGTGAGCAGCACCGGCGTCCCCCAGGGAACTCCATCGTTCTCCATCGTCGGCTGCATCGGGGAAGACAGCGAGGCGGAGTGCAGAGCTCTGGTGGAGAGTTTTGTGGGGCAGCACCGTGGCACCGATCGCCTCCAGCTCAACGTCGGAGAGACCAAGGAGCTTGTGGTGGACTACCGGCAGAGCGGGAGGAGGAGCCCCCCAACTCCTAACTGGATGGTCTGGCTGGAGACAGTCGGGGAGGAGAGAACGCGAGGAGGCTGGAGTGTTTTTATTTTTATTTTGTTGTTTGTTTGATTCCTATTCCTATTCTTATTTTTGTTGTATGTCTGATTCCTATTCACTTCCCTGCACTCAAAGCACATTGTGTCGATGTATGTAATTTAATTTAATTTAATTTAATTTAATTTGATTTGATTTATTTTATTTTATTTTTGATTTATGTTTGATATGTTAATGCCTTTTTTTAGGTTGTATAGCCCTTTTCACTCTGGCAGGGGTGTGCTCCACAATTATTTACTTAACCCTAGGGACAGAGAGCTGATAGAGGGTCAAAGGGACGGAGAAAATAGTAGTAGTAAAATAGTAGTGTCAGACACATGGGTGGCAATAGAGGACCCAGGGAAGCCCCTCAGACTCGGGAGTTGCTCTGTGATTTCTTTAACTCCCCAGAAGGAAGTGTACATAATGTGTAAATAATAGTGTACATAATAGTGTAAATCATTTTGTTTAATAAGTTTGGATTAAATGATGAACATTGTACATATATTTTTTTGTAAATATATATTGACTATAGACTGAGCAATCTCTCTCTCTCTGTCTATCGTGCCCCCCCCCCCTCTCTTTCTCTGTCTGTTTCCCCCTCTCTCTCTCTGTCTGTTTCCCTGCCTCTCTCTCTCTTTCTCTCTCTCTCTGTCTGTTTCCCTGCCTCTCTCTCTCTCTGTCTGTTTCCCTGCCTCTCTCTCTCTCTGTCTGTTTCCCTGTCTCTCTCTAGACATTTTTGGTTTTGAATGTATTTTCATTAAAGCTTTCTTGTTGACAACGTGATTCATTTTAATATCTGTTTCCACTTAAAAATACATTCTCAGAAAAAGCACTAGACTAAGTAACACAATTTTAAAGTAATGCTACTCATAATGATTTGATTAAAGTCCACTATTGGCCAGTTCAATAGCTGCTTATAGAAGTTACTCACCAGTTATCCCAATATGGGGCGCCGTTTGTAAAATGTTGCACGTTCGAAAATCCTGCTCAGTTTTGCTACATTTAGCATTTTCATATGGAACAAAAAGCACGACAATATTCGAATGTCACTTTTTCAAGCATTTAGAGAGAAATTCATGTAAATTCATGCGATAACTTTTCCAAGGATATTTTTTGGCAGTAACACAAAGTTGTTAAATAATATAAATATTTCATCTAAATGTTAATGTTAAATGTTAAATATAAATGTAAATGTAAATGTTAAATATAAACGTAAATGTTCGATGTTATATATATAAATGTTAAATATAAGTGTTAAATGTAAATGTTAAATGTAAATACAAATATCAAATGCTAAATGTAAATGTTAAATGTAAATGTTCAATCTACATGTCAGACTTGACGACAGAACATTAGAATATTTACGGTAATTCATAGCTTTCAGTAACACTACCAGGGATACCTTGCGGGCAAAATGTGTCGACCAACAGTGGACATCGTCGAGCAGTGCAACCTACTCAATTACGATCGCCATCAAACACAGATCATACCACAATAGCCAGACAGAGATATCTAGAAAAAAATTACATTTTGGGAACCTGTGATCCCTTTACTGCACCCGCTGATATTTGTATTTCTAAAACGTCGTAGAAGTCCCTGCCTGAGCTCCAGTTTGGAGATATTTACATATATCTAATAGAAAATCCGTCCCCCTACACACCTCAAAAACTGAAAGCCTACCAAAAGCACAGATAGTAATTTAATTTTCAGAAGGGGATGGGTTAATAATGATGTCGTCTGGAAGGTGAAAACTAATAAACATCTTCGTTATCAGAGCAAAGATGATTGCCATTTAATAGCTAGCTACCAGCTAGCGAGCTACATGCTGTTAGCTAGCAACCTTTAGCCTACCCAACACTGTTCTTTATCATTTTACACAATTTCCTGGTTAACACAAGTACAACCACCTGGTCTGGCGAATGACAACTGAAATTATCTTCCCAAGTATTTTCTACTGGCATTGTAGTATTACCAGTTGGATGACAAAATACAGTAGCCTAGCCTAGTTGCTTAGGTACTTGTCGCAATCTCAGAGCAGAAACCGGGTAATCCAATTTGAATCGTGTTGATGCTTTGTTTCTTGACTTTATTTCTTGATCTATTCCCGTTTTAGGTAGTTATTATGATGAATGAGGCGACCAAAACAGGGTTAATGCTTTTATTGCAAGCTCCAAAAAGAAGGCTACTTTACTGCCCGCCTGAGAAAAGTTGACCCAGAAGACGTCTACAATCAGCTGGAAACAGCCGGGCTTGTCTCCTCGCCGATTTGAACCATAGATATATATAAAGGCCTTTATATATATCTATGATTTGAACAGCCAACCGAGCAACAACTGTCTGGCATTTTACTACCTATGTCAGACAATTTTAAAGCGGATATATTTAATAAGCTTGAATGAAAGATGGTCAGTTCCAGTATGAATTCCAGTGGTAGACAGCTGTGGAGTGTATTTCTTGCCCGCAAGCTGGTAATTCTGACGTGACGTGAAAACTATGAAAGCCAATTACCGTAAATATTGTAAGGTTCGGTCTTCAAATCTGACATGTAGATTTAACATTTACATTTAACATTTACATTTAACATTTATATTTAACATTTACATTTAGCATTTACATTTACATTTAACATTTAACATTTAACATTTATATATAACATTGAACATTTACGTTTATATTTAACATTTACATTTATACTTAACATTTACATTTAGATGAAACATTTATATTATTCAACAACTTTGTGTTACTGCCAAACATTATCCTTACATGAATATCTCTCTAAATGTTTGAAAAAGTGACATTTGAATATTGTTGTGCTTTTTTCCCCATATGATAATGCTAAATGTACTAAAACTGAGCAGGGTTTTAGAACGTGCAACATTTTACAAACGGCGCCCCATATCCCAACTGCCTCCGAAACAGCCCTCCATCCGGCATCTCTTTGACGTTTGTCCTTATATTTTGGGTCACTGTGGTCGTAAAGCTGTCCTCGTTTTTCAATTTTATTAATTAATATAAAGTCATCCATTCTTGAACACTGTCAACTATCTTACCTGCTGTCTATCTACTTACACTGTCTACTTATACTATCGATCTTATCTACACTTTATTATCTTCAAACCGAAAAGTAACGTTTAAATCGTTAAAACCGTTAAATCTCCATAGTAACAGCTCTCGAGGGTTTGGGAAATAATCAGATTTATTGCTTCCCTCATTATTCACAGCAAAATATATACTAATTTTCATTACATTTCATAGATTTATTACCATACTCTATGTAAAAAGGCCCACGCAAACCTCGCGGAAAATAATAAAAATAGAAGCCAGTCTATTTCTCAATTTTCTGCGCGAAAATTTTGGCGCGTACAACACTTAAAAGCTGTGCAATATGAACATTATTATTTATTTCCATAACTTCATAGACATTGCTTAAGCAGTTTAACTTTTTAATATCTCCCCAGCATGTGAAAGCAGTGCTGCCTCTCCCCCTTTCCTGTAAAGCCTTGTCATGCCACCCACCCATAAACCTGAGGCTGCCCAGTTCAACCCCAATAAAAACACACCATGTGCTGTAGATAAGACGCGCATTGAGATATGAAGGATTGCAGTACTATTAGAATGGGTTTGAGACCTTTGATCAAGCTGACTGTCCCTGAGATATGTGGCCTGTTGTAGATTACTTAGAACCATTTTCTGAAAATAGGGCTCACTATCTACTAACTAAGGTCCATGTCAGTCTGGCACAAGGAAGGCATGCACCCAGTACTGTTGCACAGTTGCCATGGCAGCTACGCTCATCTCCATGTGTTAAACCTATTATAATACGTTCTTTGAGTGGTCCCCTTCAAAATGACATCAGATACAAGTCTTTGTCCCACTCAATTCGTCTGTAATCTTGTGCAAAATGCACATGGAAAATGCCGTTCCCTTTGCAGATTTTTTACAATTGCTTAATTTTCATATTTTGAAATCACTATCTACTAACTATAGGGTCAGTTTTCAACCATGCCAACTGTCTGTCACGGACTTCAGGCTAGAAACAGACTTCTCCAGTCCATACAGGATGAGGCCAGACAACAAGTGAGGGGAGTGAGGAGTTTAAATAGTGTGGTGGAGGGAGTGACAGGTGTGCCTGATTATAATTCGGGGACTGGGAATGTGACAGAGGCAGGTGAGTTGAATAAGGAGGGGGCGTGGCAGGAGTAGGGCTCAGTGCCGGTGTGACACTGTCATTCAAAAAGCTTCTACTCCGAACCACCAGGGGGCGTAACAGACAGTCATTCAAAAAGCTTGGTCAGTTACTAATATCAAGCAGTTGTAGATACACAAAACAGGAGCACAGTAACCCTTATGCAGAGGTGGGTAAGTAAAGCAAAAGCTGTACTCAAGTAAAAGTAGTCGTTCCTTTCATAAGAAGAAGTATGATGTGTCAAATTGTCCAATAGCTCCTGACATTCACTGAAATTGTAATTTTCTTTTATCAGACTGCAGAAAGCAATGGACAGAAATATTGCGAAGATCTCTCCACCACACCATCTATTTGCCATCATGGGGGAGCTCGTCTTCATCTCATGTGATGACATCATCAACAAGAACCCACCACCAACCCGCTTCAAGTACATCAAGTACCCAGACTGCTTACGGGCCTTACTTATGCAATTCTGTAACTCAAGCTGGCAGGCATTCAACGAGGCCCACAAGAACATGAACCAGATCTGCATTCACATGGCCTGATTACACAGTACCTGATTACATGAAGGCAGCAGTCAAGATCCTTTTCCAGGGCAATGATGAAGTTATTGAAACTCTCTTGCCTAATCAACTGGAAAACATCCGCACCATTGCAGACACTGTGACACTGGTGAAGGGACCGACATTTGATAGTTAGTTTAATAAATATATTCCATAGTCAATAATTCAATATATCTGACCTAGTGGTCATTTTAGTGTTCTTTGGATTTCGTGAGTTGTAAAAACTTCTCATGTGTATTCTGTTCCTGGCCTACATGAGGTGTGAGAAGCCCTCACAGCTTCCCCCCCTGACTAGAGACATAATAATTAGCATTTAGGGATCCACCCCCCCTGGCATGCACACAGCTTAAATTCTGTGCTTTCCCAAAAGACACTCAGTGAAAGAGATTTAGGTGGAACACACACTCAGTGAAATCTAACTCTCTTTCCTCCTCTGGTGCGCGCCACTGAAAGAATAAACCTGGACTTAGGTTTTTCATCACAATCTGACTGAGTCTCCGATACATTTGGGATATAGAAACAATTCCTTTCACTGGCAAACTGGCAGAGTTGAAAATAAATATTCTGATGTCATCAATTTAATCCAGGAGCTGTTGGAGACCTGTGTCAATGCTGAACACTTTTATGGAGAAGAGCTGGAGAGAGTTAAGATGAAACTGGAGGAAACCAACATGAGGGAGCAAAGTTTATTTTTAAATCATTTTTACAGTTCAGGCACAATTCATAGTGTGTAACTGGTATTTAGATATAAGAGATATGTAATCAACCAATGATGTCTACATTAAAATAAAAATATTTATAACACCCATATTAATAACGGAGGGTGGCATTATTTCATGATGTAAAATTTAACACTGATAATAGTCAATGTATGTGTCCAGTGGAAATATTTGTTTTTGTGAGGACTTTCAGTGAACTCACATTCAACATGGCTAATGTCTGCTAACATGAGCTAACTAGCTAGTGGCTATGGACTACATGATTAGTTTGACTTTAGTTGTTGGAAGTAAACGTGTGGAATAAGAATAAATAATACAACTTCAACAATCAGACGAGGTAAGAGGTATGGGAAACCAAATACTAAATGTCAAAAACATATTACAATACTATATAGGAGTGTATAAGAGGTAAAGTTTGAATTATGGGTAATATGGCCCTGCATACAAGAGCCTTTACATTTGTAATCCCTCAGTAATCACTGCAGGCTGGGCAAGAAAACGCTCTTTACCCATCTAGTTCATCTCTGGTTATGAGCCTTTACCCATCTAATTCATCTCTGGATATGCATTTTTACCCATCTAATTAATCTCTGGTTATGCACCTTTACCCATCTAATTCATCTCTGGTTATGCATCTTTACCCATCTAATTCATCTCTGGTTATGCATGTTTTACTACCTGCATTTCCCTACAATCAAGATCATCTTCTCCAGCCAGGACCACCTTTCCTCTGGCCCAGTGCTAGAAGCCAAACCAGCCAGAGACTGTTCTTCCCGCTGTCGCCAGGCCAGAGCCCACCTTTCCCCAGAAGGACGGGCTCTCCTTCTTCTCCTGCGCTTCCTTCTGATCACTCTTGAGCTTTCTGATGTCCTCCTCCATGTCCTGAGCACGCCTCTTATAGCCACACTCCAGTAGTTCCCGCTGCTCCTGAAACAACACACACAAGATGGAAAAACGTATCAAACCAAACACACGTCTCTAAACATAACACACTGATCTCAAACACCACACACTTAAATGGCATCTAGTGTTTAGTTTGCTGAATTGCAACAAGCTGAATAGCCTTCCCTCTACAAGAGTGGGCAAGTCTTACAGTGGCCATCAAATGCTATAAAAACACAAAAAGCCCCATCTCAAGCCAGTGTTTTGGTTTGCCCACTCTGGGCTACTGTGTACTCCGTAGAACTGGAACCACTCCCTATGTAAATACCAAGGGCTCATTCTAAGCTAACAAAACACAACAATTCGTAGTTACAGATAATTGCGCACCATTTAAAACATAATTAAGAATACTTTATTCCATTTCTACAAATAAATGCCACTAAAAACTACACACTGTGCCTTTAAAACATACAATACTATACACAACACACCTCCAATAGAAATCATAGAAGCATTTTCTCAGGTGTGTTCTTTGGATAAATGTTTTAGACGTCATCATTAACTGAGCTCATTTGGCTCAGTTACCTTGAGTTTAGCCCAAATCTGTTACCATGGATGCGTTACCTTCAATGTAGCTACTATTAGCATTTCCTCAGACCTGCCCTTTTGTTTGAGTTATCTTCAGTTTAGCTGTTAGCATTCCCTCAAATCTGGTTCCCAGTTACCTTCAATGTAGCTATGATTAGCATTCCCTCAGACCTACCTTGAGTTTAGCGGTTACAACCCGCTCCAGCTCTGCCTGGGCTCTCACTCTTTCCCCCTCCATCTTCACCTCCAACTGCCTGATATTCTCCTTATTGCTTCTCTCCAGGTCACGAATGGCTTGCTGCTGGAGGTTGGTACGCTGTACCAGAAGTTTCTGCTGCTGCTCGGCTTCCTCCCGCCTTACCTTGTCCTCTAAGAGAGAGAGACAGAGAGAGAGAGAGAGAGAGAGAGAGAGAGAGAGAGAAATATGTGACTTCAGTTGGCTAAATCCATTCACATACAAGGCTGGTAGGTATCTCCTGAACACCTTGAACCATTTAGTAAAATCCATAGATATTGTCATGACGGTTCTCATAATATTTATAATAATAATATCGTAATAATATCAGTCACAGCTTCATCATGTGATGGGAATTACTGTTAATTGTATCATAGGGCTGTTTTGTCCTTAACTTTCCTGGCAACTTATGCTAGGATATGACGTCTTCCAGGATGTTGTGAGGCAAAATAACACAGCATGTACGTAAGTGTTAATGCTGCCTTTAATACCAGTCATATGCCTTAAATGAGATTCACCAACAATAACAAAAGGGCAGGAGATCCAGGCAGAAGTTTCCAAAGGGCACAATTTAACAGATCCAGAAAACAAGCTTGGGTCAAGAACAGCAAAAATATCAACAGGTTGACTGAACACTAAAACGAACACAGGGATACAAAAAGCCTGACCAATCACAATATGTAGAACTATCGGTCTAGGAGTTTAAGCTATAATTCATCCAGCAAAGACCTGCGTGTAACTTACCCTGTGGTGTATGTAGGTGACGTGAAATTGATGCTATTTCGGTCGTGTATGTAGTGATGTTCCATGACCACTGAAAGGCCGCAAGAGAACCAGCTTACCACAGCTCAGACAGTCACACTTTCAGGACCAACACAAGCTTGGGTCTTATCGTGAGTAGCCAGCTCCCTAATTTTTCTCTAACAGTTCAAGTTTTAGGATGTTATATTAAATGAGGACATGGCATGGTCAGCTGTCTTTACCTCACCACCTCACCACAGGGGTGCCCCAAGGCTCGGTGTTGGGACCACTTCTCTTTGCCATGTACTCACCAGGTGGTACTCACCTCAGCACCTCGTTGGGTCCTATCATATCACTGCTATGCAGATGATACCCAACTGTATCTGTCTTTCCCGCCTGACGAGACCACTGTCTCGGCACGGATCTTGGATTGTCTCTCTGATACGGTATATCAACATGGATGAAGAATCACCATCTTCAACTTAATTTGGCTTAAACGGAACTGTTGGTATTCCCAGCCAAACAGGCCATACAACGCAACATCGATATCAAAATTGACTCCTTATCTCTTGCTCCTTCCAAAGCAGCAAGAAATCTACGTAGGTGTCATTATGGATGACCAACTAACATTCACAGACCACATTGCCTCGGTTTTCAGTTCATGCCGCTTCACGCTATTCAACATTCGCAAAATCAGGCCGTACCTAACCCAGTATGCCACCCAGCTGCTGGTACAAACCCTGGTGGTCCAGACAGTGGCGGTGCATCTGGTGTTCAACCAACCGAACAGGGCACACGTCACCCTGCTACTTATTGAGCTCCACTGGCTGCCTGTAGCTGCTCGCATTAAGTTCAAGTCACTTATGCTTGCTTACAGAGTGACTGCTGGTTCTGCTCCCACTTACTTAAAGGGCAAATGTTACCCCCCGGATGCTACGCTCGTCTAATGAGCACCTCCAGGGGGGAGGATACGTACAGCTGAGTACAAAACATGTTTGTGTATGCTGTCAATTATAGCTCCTAGAAAGAAAGGAAATTAGAACCGGACAAAATTGGCAGGTCAGACTATTTAGGATCAAATCGAGTCTTTCACTGTAAAACATTTAAAAAAAATTTAAATCCTGTCTGTTTAAAACGTCCCCCTCACCTTCCATCTTCTTTTGGGCTTCAGTTAGAGAGCGGTCAGCAGCACGGATGCTCTTCCCAACTACGTTCTTCTCTTCCAGATACTCTGTCAGAACCTCCTCACTCTGACAACACACACACACACATATACATTGAAATTATTTATTTGAATCCACCAATCATATTCTGTACAGAAAGGATTAAAACATTTCTCAGAGGTTGAATACAGCTTAGTGACTCATGGGTACAAGAAACATCTCCTACGCCAAACAGCAAGACTACCTACCTACTACACATACACACACACACACACACACACACACACACACACACACACACACACGAATACACACAGAGATACATAATAAAACTTGTAATAACCATGATTCCTTTGTTGCTATGATAATCTGAAGAGCTCAGTTAGTTTCTTGCAACACACACGCACAAACACACTCAGTCGAACTCACCATGACTCCCTTGCGTTTTCCTGATCTGTAGAGTTGAGCTCCTCTGTTGAGTGCAGAGCGGAAGTCTTCATAGCCCCCAGACCTCATGTAGGAGCCGTTGGTCAAGGCTTTATCCAGAGAGGCAAACGCCTGGGAGATGACTAACCAGCACCCTTTACGAGACACTTTTACATTCTTCTTACACAACTCCCCATACTCTTTCGCCATGTCTGTCTGTGGAAAGAGGGACAAGAATGTACCAGGGCATTAAAGTCATTAATAAAATTCCTAATTTAGATATTTTTCAGATCCAAACAGCATACGCTGTTTATTTGACCTTGACAAGATGCATGGCAATAATCTTTTTATCTACTCTTTCTATGTCAGAATACAAAACATTTAACTTTTGACAAAACCTTCCCAGAGGTTTGTCCAACAACTGCTGTAGCATGCTCTGCCTGAGTTTGTTGAGTGAGATGTGTGTGTGTGTGTGTGTGTGTGTGTGTGTGTGTGTGTGTGTGTGTGTGTGTGTGTGCGTGAGATGTGAGTGTGTGTGTGCGTGAGATGTGAGTGTGTTTGAAACTGATGGTACCACAAGCTGCTGCTGGTGTTTGTGGTCCTGGTCATTGAATGATTCATTGATGAAAATGCTGATGGCCAGTTTCTCTGCAGCAGTGTGAATCATAGACAGCGCCTCCTGAGTCTCTGTGGGGAACTTCACTTTGCGCTCCATCTCCGCCCGGTAGAACTTCAGAGCCTCTGTGATGGCCCGGCCGTTCTGGATCGACGCCAGCGACTCCACAGCACTCTCCAGACACGGCACCTTCCCACTGCGGATCGCCTCCACATACGTCTCTGCCAGGTTGCCCAGCACTGCAGGACAACAGATATGCCATTACAGACCAGCAGGTCAACAGAGACGCCATTACAGATCAGCAGGTCAACAGAGATGACATTACAGACCAGCAGGTCAACAGAGATGACATTACAGACCATTTAGTCAGCTTCAAACCAGCGAAATACATCCGCTAGAACATTTATTAATTATATACTGTCTACTGGTCTTCTGCCGAGATCAGCATCCCTATTCACTACTGGTCTTTTAGACCAGACGAGCATCTCTTCCTTCCACTGGTTCTTAGACCAGACCAGCATCTCTACTGACTACTGGTCCCTTGTGACAGCTCTTTCTCCATTAACTCCTGTGGTATGTGGACAATCAGGAATGAAGCTCTCAAATTCTGCCTTAGAGCCCAAAGGCTGCTGGAATCAGGTATCATGTAGTGACAGGTTCTACTCACTCCTGCCGTTCAGCCCCCGGCCTCCTCTCATGGCCTTGACCTGGGCGCTGTGGTGGATGTAGCTGCAGAACGCTTTTGCCTGCTGCACAAAGCTGGACTCCAGGTCAGAGTCCTTCAGCTGCTCCATGCGTTTCATGTCTTTGCTGTTGGCTGGACGTTCCATCACGAAGCAGCGCCGCACAGCAAAGAAGTCCCTCAGGTTCTGCCGCAACTTATTGTGCTTTTTAACTTCAGGGGAGGAGCCTGTTTCGACTAGAGACACAATCAACCAATTCTCATTAATGATGAGGAGAGGTGACAGGGCAGTGTGTGTGTTTGTCTTAGCACGTGCATGTGTGTTTGTGTGTGTGTGTGTGTGTCTCTCACCTGGTTTCAGCTTCAGGGCGTTCTCCAGGTACTCATCGGCAGTGATGGGTTTGCCCTTCAGCTCCAGCTCCAGAGAGAAGTCTCTGACCGTCCACACGAAGGAGGGGAAGACCAGCATCAGCTCTGTCTTCCGGTCATGCCCACTGGACTTCACCTTGATGTGCTCCGTCAGTTCAGCCACAAACCTTTAGGGGGAGCTGTTCAGGAAAGGTGCATCTCCTCGAGAGATTTTTTTGCAGACGTTCTGTTTCTCATTGGCACAATATTCAAACATGAAGTTAATTTTTCTGTGTGTGTATCTGTGTTTGTGTGTGTGTCTGTCTGTATGTGAAAGGATACTGCAGTTTCTCCAGGGCGATGTTGTCAATGGTGCCCAAGCTGTTGTAGACCAGAGTGCTGCTGAGTAGAAGAGCCAGACAGAAGATCCAGGTGTCGTGTTTCTCATCGCCCTGGAAACCACAGAAATGGATTGTTGGGAATAATGTTTGATCTTTGTTTAGGTTGACACACAGAACTACACCAGCATTGAGCTATAGGAACACAGTGTAACGTATGAAGGACACAGAATGTCATTGCCAACCTTATATAAACAATATAGCATGGACAGGGATTAATCAACACAACACCCACACACACACACACACACACACACACACACACACACACACACACACACACACACTTACACACACACACACACAATTCCATATTTGCTCCAGACTATGCATCACACAGCCCTCACCTTCTCCACGTCTCCCAGCCCCTCTGTGTCCAGCAGCACCAGGGTGTGACCTGATGAAAGGAGGGACATAAGAGTGTGAATGGATGGATAAACACACACACACGCACATTGTCTGTGTCTGTGTGTGTGTGTGTGTGTGTGTGTGTTTGTATGCGTGAGTGATGCATGCCCACCTGCTTTATTAGGGTGAGGCACACACCACATCCAGATGCCCTTGGTCTTGGACTCGATGGTGCTGCCCAAAGCAAAGCCTGAGAGGGTCACAATCACCAAGGTAACAATTACTACGGTAACAGCTACCACGACAAGATCCAGGTACATTGATAGTTTCTGAAGAAGCATTAGGCAGTCTTTTAAAAAAAACTGCAACACTTTAACCTGTTTGTGCCCCAGCCAGCCGGTTCATGAGGTAGGACTTCCCCGTGCGGTAGAGCCCCACTACAGCCACCACCACCACCGGCTGCTGGATCTGCTCCAGGATCTTCAGTGCCCCCTGCTGGACACGCAAGCGCCCGTCTGTCCCATTATCAATCAGACACACCGGGGCCTTCATGGCAACAGTACCTGGAATCACACACACACACACACACACACACAGACGAGTCCCAAATCACATAAAAAATATAAACAACAAAAACAGGAGTGAGAAAAACTGGACCCACATAGTAAAAGCATCCAGCAAGGTGACCTTGAGCGTCATGAAAGGTGCCATTAAATAAAATGTATTATTATTATTATTTTATTATTATTTGTGACACAGAAGCCCAAAAAACGCATATTTAGATCATCTGTAGTGATCATAGTGATATGCCTATTGCACAACACTGACCTTGGAGACTTCATTACGCTTCATTTATGCTGCACAAGTGGTAACGGATGCTAACGGATGCTAACGGATGCTAACGGTGACAGATGACGATGCAGACCAATGGCACAGTGGCTTTGACCTTTGACCTATTCAGCTGTGTATGCTGTGTATCCTGCCATCTCTGCCATCCTAACTATAATCCATACATACATCCATACTACATAACATAACCAAATGAAATGCTAATAAATCCTTCTAATCCTTCTATATCCTATTGCTAATGCCTGTATTGATACTGATAAAGTGGCCATATTACCTACTGTTAATTACTTACCTAAATGTATCTCCTTATCTATTTATCAAATTGATGTCTACTAACAACATTTTTCTTTCTCTTATAGCATGATCCAAATGATCCCCATTGCTCCTCATCTACACATATTGACAGTGGTGGAATGTAACAAAGTATTTTTACTTTGTTACTGTACTTAAGTAAATGTTTAGGTATCTGTACTTTACTTAAGTAAAAATACTAGTGCATACTTTTTACTTTTACTCCATTACATTTTTTAGCTATTATCTATACTTTTACTCGGCTACATTTCTACAATATGTGTTGTTACTCGTTACATTTTATGAACACAGTTTCGCCAAAATGTTGCCTACACAAAACTATAGATTGCGTTGCTGTTTTGGAAGTTTGAACCAATCAGGTGGCTCTATCAAATCCAATGATATCAGAGTGCGCGTTTGGCAGCAGCATTAGCGGTAGCTTTGCCTGTTATACCTGAACATTCAACAGACAGCCTGACTACTGCCTATTCAACATGGATCCAGAGTCGGCCTGAACTGAGCCCTCTGATATGAGCCACCCTTGGCACTATTTAAAAGATATGTTCGAGTTCAAAGGCCCCAAGAATGACTCCTGGAGGTTTCAATGTGTTTCCTGTCTCCCTCAAAAAAAGGAGTTGCTAGCCTTCAATAATTCGCCCTCAAATTTAAAGTAGCATATCGAGGTAAGCAGAGTGATTGCTATGCTAAGTTAATGTCCCTGACTTTTGAATATTGATGTATGTATTTCATTTGTTTACTGACTTGATATTATAATGTTATCTAGCGAAATGCATGTTGACATACAGCAATAGCATCAAAAAACATGATTGTATCTTCATTATATATTTAACGTAGTGGTAAGATAAAGCTGGTAGGTTAGCTATGTCAAGCCAGCGTGCCTTGTTCTGTCCAGTTTTACAATTACATTTGTTTTTCATGTTCCATGTTTCCCTTTTTTACACGTTTACAATTAAATAAAAGATGTAAAGATATCACATGGTGTCTTTATTGGTTTGGCTTAATTTGGTATTAACTTTGCAAATAATCTCTGGTAGATAACTTGTCATCCGCAGAATTGTAAGATATAGTGTGAACAGTATTACAGATGGTGGGCACAATAAGTACACCAACCTTTCCAATTAACAAATGTTGTTGCTTATAATTACTACTAGTAGTGACATCTGTAGAGGCATTTATTACCAGTAGCTATTTCTTTATCAAAATGACACAGCCTAGACATTGAGAGACAACCCATTGAGTACTTTTGCTTTTAATACTTAAAGTACATTTAAAAGTAAGTACTTTTTACTTTTACTTAAGTAGGATTGTTGATATAGTACTTTTACTTTTACTTTCCTGGGTACTTGTACTTTTACTTAAGTACTAAACTTCAGTACTTCCTCCACCACTGCATATTGACAACTGAACTGAACTCACTCACTCTCTTTCTTTCTCTCCCAGTCTAGACTATCTTCACTGTGGGACGCTGCTGTAGTCTCTCCACCCGATCTACTTGTAGAAACCCTCAGCCCACATGCACCGATCACCGCTGTACTGCCGTACACTTATTCTACCCCATACTCTGTACTAGCATTTATATGCAATATATATAATTGCCACCACCGACATGTTTTTATGTTGCTACTCTACTTACTAGGGGTGGGAATCTCTTGGCACCTCACGATTCGATTCGATTCCGATTCAGAGGTCAACGATTCGATTTTTAAAACATTTGAGTTTGCTACTCAGTCTCAAATCACTTCCTACTTTGTGTTTGATAATTAAAGAAAATCAACAGATCTATTTTTTTATTAGAGAAAAAGTGTGTCCTTGTCACAATTACAACTTTCTATGAACAATGCAATAATCGATGCAGCTTGCATTTCAACACAAAATGAATGTGTAAAAAAAAAAAAATAATATTAATTAAAAAAAATAATAATATTAATTTTTTATTTTTTTATTTTATTAAAAAAATCGATTATGAACTTTTCTGAATCGAGACAGAATCGTTCTAGAGAGAATCGAGAGAAATCGAAAAATCAATTTTTTTCCCCCACCCCTACTACTTACCCTTGTAACAGTAACCCTATGAGCACACTGTATACCCACTAAGCTGTTTTTGTATGCATCATGTATATACCAGATGATGTTTGTATATATATATATATATATTATGTACATCTACCACATGTATGCTGTGTATGTATGCACATTTACCACTTGTTGTTTCCCCTCCCCTTCTGCCACACAACCTTACTACAGCTTACCTCCTTTAAGTGATGTTTCGGAGTGTCTATGTAGAGGGTCCTGTACAGATGAGAGTGTTTGTTATTAGTTATTGTTTTACTTCATCAGGCAGTTGACTGAAAGGGAACACCTGTACACATAATTTCAAACACTCAAAATGAACACGGAACCTCCAACTACTCTTGGCTAATTTTATTTCAGGTTCAGTCTGATGTAGTGCTATCCCATCTGCAGGTTTAATTGACTCATTAATTTGATTAGTTAAACTGTTTACCAAACAGGCAAGAGACAACGGCAGTGGCCAGAAGCATAAGGCACTCCACCAAGCGTAAAAAGCCCAGCTCACCTCCTGCTCCCCCCAGCAGCTAGGGGGCGCTACTCCATCCCCCCACATCCCCACAGCTACACACACTCCATCAAGCAGAAAAAGCCCAACTCACCTCCTTCTCCCCCCAGCCAGTGTGATCAGAGGTGTCAGGGGCGTGTTTGAAACAGTAGGGGGCGCCTCTCCAACCCCCCACATCCCCACAGCTACAGGCAGTGCCACCTCCCGACACGCGTGTCTGAGACAGAGAGGGGGCAAGCACAGACATTTGGTAAATAAACAAAACAAGGCTGACTTCAGTCAGTTTTTTGTGGCACAAACGACAAGCACAGACATTTGGTAAATGTGAAATTTAAGTCATTCTTGTGCAGTAAACAGGTGGCAGACGTGCAGCATTCTCTAAATCTCCCCACACTGTGATGCTCTTACATGCTTTTAGAGGTGGTGCAGCATTCTCTAAATCTCCCCACACTGTGATGTTCTTACATGTTTTTAAATTCTGTAAATCTCCCCACACTGTGATGTTCTTACATGTTTTTACATTCTCTAAATCTCCCCACACTGTTAACCAAGTTTATCCAAACAGAACATGCGCTAAAGAAGAGCAGAACTACGAGGCATCATCCGCTGGAAACACACCTTGTAGTCATGACCTCTGTGCGTGCTGTTCTGGAAACAGTCCTTACACAGCACACACTCGGGGTCCAAACGACAGTCCCTGTGAAAACACACAGCCACGGGTGGTGGGATCACGACTGGGTACAAGAAATGTTGAACAGCAGGATACCGGAGTACCACACACAATATAATTATTAGAACCACACACACGTATAGGGATGGGAATCTCTTGGCACCTCACGATTCGATTCCGATTCAGTGGTCAACGATTCGATTCTAAACCGATTATCGATTCAAAACCGATTATCGATTATCAATTCTAAACCGATAAAACGATTATCGATGCATGCCGATTTTTAAAACATTTGAGTTTGCTACTCAGAGTCTCAAATCACTTCCTACTTTGTGTTTGATAATTAAAGAAAATCAACAGATGAATTACCTTCTCTATTTTTTTATTGGAGAAAAAGCTTTTCCTTGTCACAATTATGACTTTCAATGAACAATGCAATAATCGATGCAGCTTGCATTTCAACACAAAATGGATGTGTTAAAAAAAAAAAAAAAAACGATTATGAACTTTTCTGAATCGAGACAGAATCGTTCTAGAGAGAATCGAGAGAAATCGAAGAATCTATTTTTTTTCCCACCCCTACACACGTACACACACTATTTCATCATAAAGGTGAATGTAGGGCATTAAGTTATCAAGCGACCTATGAAGTTCAATAACGGACAAATATGGGACCTCATGCACATAAGTATAGAGTGTGTGTGTGTGTGTGTGTGTGCGTGAGCACAGTCCTGCGTCCATGTTGCCTCCTGACCTGCATGAGTAGATGGTCTCTCCTGTCTTGGAGACTCTCCCACACAGCGTTGTGTTCTTCTGCCAACTCTGCACCCAAAACAAAGGCCATCATCAGTGCAGACCTGACATCATGTGACCCTAAAGCTCATGGGTTCCCCAAAGCAGCTGGAATAAGGGCCTGTTAGCCACGGTACCGTGTTTCTGTAGTTCAATTAGAGTTCCTTTAGCTAAACTAAAGTTCCTGTAACCCAACCGATCACTACTGTGCTGGAAGTCACTTTGGATTAAATGTCTGTGCTGAATGAGTAAATGTCCTTTACTTGGATTTGCCCCATCTTTGTACAGACAACATGCTAGGACATAATAATGATAATAATAACTAATATATATAAATTTATATATATATATATAGAGAGAGAGAGAGAGAGAATGAGAAAGAGAAAGAGAAAGAAAAAGAGAGAGAGAACCTTTCAAGCACATGCACAACCAGGAGCATTGTTAGGTCTGATCACTCGGGGCTATAGCTTAAAGCTAAGCCCGAGTATTTTCGCCCTGAAAATAGAGGTGGTTCTAGCAAAACATCAGACAGGCTGTGCAACAGAGTGGAACTTGACTTGCACCCTCAGAAGGAGGGGAGAGTAATCAAGCGCTGCACCGTGCACAAAGTTGAGACGGGCGCATCCAAAAGAAAAGTTCCGAGATAACTCACTCATAAAGAAAACTCAAGGTAAATCATTAAGTGGGGTGGGTATTACACAGTGTATCGTTGACGTGAACATATAGCAACTCCAGAACCACCAGAAGACGGTTATTTTGGTGACTACACTGTACTCCAGTAAAGTTATTGAACATTTTTCCCACTTAAAAATGTAAATATATAAATCCCCCAATGCATAAGCTTTTTGCCCAAACGAAGTGTTTTAGTATAATCAACGTGTGGCCACTGAGATTCTATGCAGCTGCTTATGAGGTGCTAACAAACCGAACTAGACACCGTCCATAAACCAAAGTCACAATCTTGATTGAAAACAACAGAATGTATGCATCGAATTCGTAATGAGAAACAAAACAAATAAGGATCTCAACAAGCCTTACCATTGCAGTTGTTAACTTCGCACTTTCCCATTCGAGGCACAGCCCGGCCGTGTTCTGGACTGTTTGTGGGGAGTGGTTTCGCTTTCGTGACCAAAACGTGAAAGTAAAATTGGCTTCACGTGGCATATTAGTTTAGCCTGCCCCCTAGTGGACACAGTCTATTGGAAGTATTTTTCATGGGATTACAAAATGCCATGCAGCGCTCTACATTACTTACTTTTAAATGGGGAACTACCATTTGACAAAAAGAAGTGCAGAAATGTGTAGATGGCTTCAGTACAGCATGAAGTAGAAATGCTTGGGGAAAACACATGGAAGAATAGGCTGTAGTAGTACCAGTGGCATTTCTACATTAGGGGCAGGTCAGGTGGGGCACTGCAAAGTAGCGTGAATATCCGTGTGAATAAACTTGACTCACAAGCATTATAGTCTTGTTTTGGAGTAATTTGATTCGTGTGTTTTTGTGCTTGCTCTGTTAAATGCTGCTCTCCTCTGTCCCTCCTTTTCCGGTGGGGCAACGGCAACACAGACACAGACATTGACACAAGGGTTTAAATACACAGGACTAAATGAGGAAACACAAGGGTTTAAATACACAGGACGAGACAAGGACACAAGGCACAGGTGGGCAGGGAACAACGAGACACACGAGGCAGTAACGTGAGGGGCGTGAACAAAGGCACAAGGGACAACGAAAGCACATGGAGGACAGGAAGTAAACAAAGGAGCACATGGCCAAGCAAACACCAGGAACAAAAACACAACACTGGGCAAAACAACAAACATGAAACACGTCATAGCAGGACAAAGGGAACACATGAAACACCCGTCATGGCAGGACAAAGGGAACACATGAACCAGGATCAGGAGATCCTGGGCAGGATGGTGACACCTGCCAGTATATGTGTTTATTTTGAGGATATCCGATATATTTATTTTATTAACCCTTAACACAGGTTTGCAGGGGGTGAGGTGTGTGTGCAGCAGTAGTAAGGGGGTGAGGTGTGTGTGTGTGTGTGCAGTAGTAAGGGTGTGTGTGTGTGTGCAGTAGTAAGGGGGTGAGGTGTGTGTGTGTGCAGTAGTAAGGGGGTGAGGTGTGTGTGTGTGTGTGCAGTAGTAAGGGGTGAGGTGTGTGTGTGTGTGTGTGTGTGCAGTAGTAAGGGGGTGAGGTGTGTGTGTGTGTGTGTGCAGTAGTAAGGGGGTGAGGTGTGTGTGTGTGTGTGTGTGCAGCAGTAGTAAGGGGGTGAGGTGTGTGTGTGTGTGTGTGTGTGTGTGTGTGTGTGTGTGTGTGTGTGTGTGTGTGTGTGTGTGTGCGGTAGTGGGGGGGTGAGGTGTGTGTGTGTGTGTGTGCAGTAGTAAGGGGGTGAGGTGTGTGTGTGTGTGTGTGTGCAGTAGTAAGGGGGTGAGGTGTGTGTGTGTGTGTGTGTGTGTGTGTGTGTGTGTGTGCAGTAGTAAGGGGGTGAGGTGTGTGTGTGTGTGTGTGCAGTAGTAAGGGGGTGAGGTGTGTGTGTGTGTAGTAGTAAGGGGGTGAGGTGTGTGTGTGTGTGCAGTAGTAGGGGGCTGAGGTGTCTGTGCTGCAATAGTAAGGGGAGGAGGTGTGTGTCTGTGTGTGTGTGTGAGGTGAGGTGTGTGTGCGGCATCATTTGGTTCCCATGCTGGTGTAACAATAGCCAGCAACAGTCCGCCTGCCTTCACCGACTGCCTTTTGTGAAGTGAATGTGTAATAAATGTACGTGTGTGTGTGTGGGTGAGTGTGTATGTGTATGTATGTGTGTGTGTATGTATGTGTGTGTGTGTGTGTGTGTGTGTGTGTGTGTGTGTGTGTGTGTGTATGTGTATGTGTCATGAGCCTTTGTCCAAAATAGCCTCTGGGCCCCTTCATGATCCATGTAGATGTTCGTGATGGTTCTCAATGTCCTACTCTTGTTCCCATCTGGCAAGTGATGGCTGTCGCACATCAGCACACGTGACTGTCTCTCCCTGACCTCAGGTGTCATGGCAACGCCCGGGTTTGACCCTCTCTTTTGTTATATCATTTGGCAGATTTGTGGAGATCATGCTTTGAATTTTGTTTTCAGCAGAGTTGTGTTCAACCCTACCAACCCCGGTTTGATGCCATCAGGCCATAGATCGCATCCCATCAGCATCACATACATTTGTTCTCTTCAAAGAGGTGCCCCCTGGTGGTGATGTTCTGCCATTAGAGAGTCTTTTATTGTGGCACTGGTATTTCCTTCAAGAAATGTAAATGTTGTTTAATCACGAAAGTCCCTTTTTTGTTCTAAAAATATTACAAATTATCAGGGACAACAAAACCAACGAAAACAGAACAAAATCCAACCCATAATGTAACTGTTTTCAAATTAGTTGAGGAAGTAAATCATAGTACAACCGGTTTATGATGCAACAAAAAAGGCATGAAACACATAAGCCAAATAAATGAACAATAAAATACTGTGCGTACTAGCATAATGCAAACATTTAAAATACATACTGTAGAAATGGCATTTTCACCACTCGTTCAAAGAGAAAAACAGCTGCGTCCAGCAGGTTGTAAGCCTGAGTTTGCTTAAGCATTGCCAATCTGTGTGTACATTTGTAGTATCATTTCTTACTGTTTTAGGCTTGCAGGATCCATCACTCATAAACCACGTATGCAGGCCTGTCACACATCAACAACTGTCACACATCACCACTGTCACACATCACCAGTGTCACACATCACCAACTGTCACACATCACCACTGTCACACATCACCAGTGTCACACATCACCAACTGTCACACATCACCAACTGTCACTCATCACCACTGTCACACATCACCAACTGTCACACATCACCAACTGTCACACATCACCACTGTCACACATCACCAACTGTCACACATCACCACTGTCACACATCACCAACTGTCACATAAAGCACGGAAACATACCATGCTGCAATGCAATTGCTCTGGGGTTTTCAGCTTCAAAATTCACCACAACAACTTCACGCAAGCGCCACCAAATCTTCACGCAAGTCTCACACCATGATCAGGGGTGTAGTAGGACTGTTCCGATTCCTCAATCACTGGACACCTGACTCCATTAGGTCTATTCACATTGAAGCTCTCTCGCTGAGGACCTCACTCCTGGGAGGCTGGGTTAGCTAGCTTCCTGCTCTTACTCCGCACCATGATCACAGTGCGGATTATTTCCCCTGAAAACCACGATCCCAGGTCTCAGTATGGCAGTATGGAGACTATAGGTTAGGGTCAAATAACCCATTCTGGGTAAACAGGTGGAAAAGGGAATTTATAATTTTATAATTAAAGAATAAAGTATTTGTTTTCATCTTGCAGTAACCAAGTATCCAGCTTTCATTTTGCAGTGATCATGGATCAGGCCATTTGTTGTGGTTAAGTATAACAATGGCAGAATTGAAATGAATATCACGCATTGGTTGAATTTTCTATTGTGACATTTTCTATAGAATGTCATTTCATTTTTTGATATTTGCACACCTATGAAGCCGTCCCCATTTTTTTTTTACTGTATTATACTTGCATTTCAATTGTTTGTTGTGAAATTTAAATGAACTGTCGCGTTGTGACAGAGTTACAAATTAGTGGACCGATGACGGTACAGAGAAAAACACTGGAGGCGGCTCACACGTGGACTGACCTTCAATTACACTAGTTTTATTTGGCCTTCAATTACACTAGTTTTATATGACCTTCAATTACACTAGTTTTATATGACCTTCAATTACACTAGTTTTATATGACCTTCAATTACACTTGTTTTATATGACCTTCAATTACACTAGTTTTATATGACCTTCAATTACACTAGTTTTATATGACCTTCAATTACACTAGTTATATATGACCTTCAATTACACTAGTTTTATTTAGCCAATGTTGCCTCCGCTGTGTTTGGCCTTCCTCTTCGCTATGTTGAAAACGTAATGAAAATGATATTACCTATTAATAAAGGTTGTTAAAACACAAGCTTGGCTTGGTGGGACTTTCTGTCCCTCTGCTCAAACCCCACAGACACAAAAGGTGAATATTTTTAGTTTCTGATCATTTGCTGAGCAATTCCTCTGTTACCCTTTGTTACTTTATCCTAAAGTATCCTCTTTCTTTCTTTTTTTTTTGAAAGTGAAAAGAGTTGCACAATAACCTAGATCTGCACATGCAGCTAACTATTAAAAATAAAGACATATTTATAAAACAAATTACTGCTCTAAAACTAATTCTTCACAGAAGTAGTGGTATTTGACTGATTGTTTATAGTGGACAGTCTAGCTTGATCCCTATTTTATTGCTTTGGTGATTCTGAGCAAACGTATTAGCTGGCCAGTAATGTTTCTTTGTTGCATGCAAATGGACCTTGCACCTAAGTGATCCCTTTATAGCTGGTGTACAGGTATAGCTGCTTTTTCTTATGTCTTTATCATACCTGACCTAGAGAGCACAGGAGATAATATTTTTAGAGGGCCTAAGGCACCCACTGAGCCAGAAGCACCTCCACATTTAGAGAATATGAAATACTGGGAGAATACGAAAAAGTGTTTTTAAACCTTTAAATGTTTCTCATCTTATTTTCTATTAAAAATACCTTGTTTTTGGCTATCTCATAATGTCATACTGTTTACCATCTGTGGGAGTGCAAATCAGAATTAAAGTCTGGAAGCTTTAACCTGGTATATTGCACGGAATCTACTTTTTATTGTTTCATTTTATTATTATTGTTGTTGGTGGTGGTGCTGGTGGTGTGGTGGTAGTAGTAATAGTAGTAGTAGTTTGCAGTAGTAGCCTACTAGTAGTTTTACACCCAAGAGCGCCCTGTATTTATGTAGGTCATTTATGAAAAGATTGCATTTGATTATTAAGAGTACATGCTTATGCCACCTGATGTTCATTTGTTATTGTCATTTAATGTCATCAAATCTTTAGAATCACTGAAGAGCTACTCTGGATGATGTGCGTGGAAGACCAGAGTAAAATAGGCAATTGCATAAATACATTATATAAATGATTTTCAAAGACATCATCATTTTGGACACACCAGCTGTTGATGTTTGCCTTTTAGTATCTTTATTTCTGGACATACAATAATTCAGGAACACTTGCTCTAGCGTTACGGAGGCAGTCATGACCATTGTTGTAGTCTCCATTTTAGACGCAGACGCAGGTTTTAATTAATGACACACACCAGTAGTACAATATTAACTGTTGTAAATTAAACTGTGCATGATTCCTTTAACGTCAGCCATACGTACAGTAGGATAGGCCAACAACGCCTCCTTGGTGCCATTCGGTGCGTAGACACCGCATCAGAATAGCAGAATACCCGGAAGCTACACAGTTGCCATCAGGGAGCAGGCTTTAATCCCTGACCAGAGGCCAAATAGATCATGTCAGTTAGGTAGCGCTGGTAATTTACTGACAGTCGACTCCAGAATCCGGGGTTAAACGCCACAGATTCATTTGAGATCTGTGAGGGGAAATTACCTTTTTCGTTATTTGTTGGCTGTCGTGACTGCGTAAAGACGCGAGGAAGAGGTCGGCGGCTGGCAGCGCACAGTGGTACGTTGGTCTGTTTATTATCTTGATAAGCAAACATTAATACATAGCATACTTTCCTATGTACACATTTCCTTTTAGGTTTTGGAAATAACCAGATACTAAGGTTTTTTTGTATTACTGCCAGGAAGAAAGGGCCTCCACTGTAAACAAACCTGGCTTTCCAGCTGGCGAGTTAACGGCTAGGTAGCTAGCGTTAACGTTGTTCTGAAGCAGTTTCCTTTGTGCGACAAGCTAACGACGGATAGCTATCTATAGTTAACAACAACGGCCAACAAGAGTTGTTAGTCTAATTATTTAGTAAACACTATGTGTTGTAGATTATGTCTACACAATGTCTTCCTGCCTTGTCTGATGATCGGTTTAAAAATCGAAACGTAACCTGGCTATCTAAGTAGCCATTTCCTTTCTCGGTAGCTAGCCATCGCTAACATAACCATAGACATAACAAAGGCTACATTCTGACCCTGAGTTCAATAAGGAAATCATTTTTTAAATATTTACATACCGTAGTTAAAATACCTTCGTTTGTTTACTTAAGGGATAATTATTGTGTATCTGCATTACTCCTAGAACTCAACGTTAATAATGCGTAACATAATTAGAAGGTGAGCTAACATTATCTTGTTTTAATAATATTAGTTAACGTAAAGTTACATCTAAGCAACATAGCATAGCCATATTAAGCGTTTTAGTAGGCCTACATTCAGATTAGTAATATAAATATGCTAACGATATTATCAAGAGTACTTGACACTTTTAGATTTATTGTTATGTATCATAACTAATCTGTGAGGGCGGATGACAAAGCTTAAGAATTGCACTTTAATAGGAGTTTACGCTTATGTTGCTGTTTATCTCAAACTTACTTTATTCTATATTCACTTGGATCTTCCGTAGATTACTATTCGGTTTCATTTTACATATTTAAAGCGATGATCTTGAAATGGGTGTATTCGTGTCACTGCCAAGCCTTTGCCAGGAACCTGCCAGGAACCTGCAAAGACCAAAATGCTGTAGAGCCGGTGGTAATGTCATCTATTCCTGTGTCTTTAAGACACTGTAAAGGCAAGAGTTTGAAACTATAGTATTTCATTACTATTTATGGAAAATCCAATAAATTAGTAATTTTAGTGATCTTTACTCCTAAATCTGGTATGGAAAGATCATTTCACTTCTTCCCCTTAACAATTGTGTTTTGGTGATGTAATGTCATGAAAGTCCCTGTCGACTTGCACTGCGGCCTGATCCGAAACCACCGGCTGCATCTGTGACGCCACATATGTGGTCCTTCTCCTTTTTTAAGCTGTATGTGGTTCAAAGTGATACACCCACCACTTCCACACAGTCAAGGAGGAAATGCTTGTAGGCCTATATCAGAGGAAGTCTATCAGAGTGTGAGCGAAATTGTTTCCCTGAGACGTACAGAGAGAGTACTCGCAGACCCGTCAGTTAGTTATTGACACAGTCTCATCAGTTAGTTACTAAGCCTTAGACTGTGTCAATAAATAACTATGACACTGTGTCAATAACTAACAGCCTATGAGACTGTCAATAACTAACTATGAGACTGTGTCAATAACTAACAGCCTATGATAATGTGTCAATAACTAACTATGAGACTGTGTCAATAACTAACAGCCTATGAGACTGTGTCAATAACTAACAGCCTATGAGACTGTGTCAATAACTAACAGCCTTAGACTCTAAGGCAGTTAGTCATTGACACAGTCTCATAGTTAGTTATTGACACAGTCTCATAGTTAGTTATTGACACAGTCTCAGGCAGTGAGTTATTGACACAGTTAGGTTCTTAAAAAATGTAAGATCTTCATCATTCCGACTCTGGAGTACTCTTCAGGCCTGAGAACCGGCATTGAATGAATAGCTGAAAGGGTCCTTATGGAACCATATGAAAAACGGTTCTAAGAAGAACAATCTTCTTTGTCCTTTTTTCCTCTTTATAAACGCCATGGTCTTCGAGTGTGTTACGAGGTTGTGTGTGTCTGTGTGTGTTCTTATAGGATAAGTTGTTAAACGCCATGGTCTTCGAGTGTGTTACGAGGTTGTGTGTGTGTGTGTGTGTTCTTCTAGGATAAGAGGACTTTGGGGTCTGGAGAGGAGAGAGAAGATGAGCCATGGAGCGACCGGGCGAGAGTTTACAGGCTACCTGGGCTCCCTCTCAGCATCAGTGCTGAGCCTGCCTCTGCTGCTGCTCCTGAGTTCAGCATCCACAACACAGGCTACAGGTGTGTGTGTGTGTGGGTGTGTGTAGGGGGGTGGGTGTGTGCGCGTTCAGCATCCACAACACAGGCTACAGGTGTGTGTGTGTGTGTGTGGGTGTGTGCGCGCGTTCAGCATCCACAACACAGGCTACAGGTGGGTGGGGGTGGGTGTGTGCGCGTTCAGCATCCACAACACAGGCTACAGGTGGGTGTGTGGGGGTGGGTGTGGGTGTGTGCGCGTTCAGCATCCACAACACAGGCTACAGGTGTGTGTGTGTGTGTGTGGGTGTAGGTGGATGTGTGCGCGTGCGCAGTATGTGTCAGCTTGAGTATAGTTTGCAAATTCATTTTTCGGTTTGTTATTGTTGTGTGCAGAGTTGGGAGGCACCCTTCTCCTCTGCCTCGCTGTTTCTGTCTCTCTTTGTCTCTTCCTCTCTTTGTCTCTCTTTGTCTCTTTCTCTCTTTGTCTCTCTCTCCCCCCCTCTCTTTGTCACTTCACTCTCTCTCTCTCTCTCTCCCTCCTGCTTCCTCTCTCTCTCTCACTCCCTCCTGCTTCCTCTCTCCCTCTCTCTCTCTCTCTCTCTCTCTGTCTTTCTTTCTCAGTCATCTCCATCTGTTTCATGACTCAGTGGCCAGTTTCTCCATGGTGTAGATTACAGGCTACTTAAGCCAGCCAGATGCCACTGCTTGTAAGTCATTATGGCCTCTCCAATCAAACGATACCCTTGTAAGTCTTTATGGCCGCTCCAATCAAACGATACCCTTGTAAGTCTTTATGGCCGCTCCAATCAAACGATACCCCTGTGTCATACTAACCTACTGTTCCTTATCTTTATGTACGTAGCCATGGTACATCAGGAACACTACGCTCTGTTTTTTGATGATTTATGGTAGTTGTTTCACCTGATATGACTCGTCGTTGTAATCCACTGTGTGTGTGTGTGTGTGTGTGTGTGTGTGTGTGTGTGTGTGTGTGTGTGTGTGTGTGTGTGTGTGTGTGTGTGTGTGTGTGTGTGTGTGTGTGTGTGTGTGTGTGTGTGTGTGTGTGTGTGTCCCTCCCTCAGTCTGCAGGCCTCCACTGGAGCCAGAGAATGGAGGGTACACCTGCCACCCCTCTCCCTGTCGCACGCTGAGCCAGGGCACGGTGATCGAGTACTTCTGCGACGAGGGCTACGTCATGAAGGGAGACTACCAGTATCTCACCTGCACCAACGGCGAGTGGGACACGCTCTCGCAGGTCCGCTGCCTCCTCTCCCCAGGTGAGTCTGCCAGACCCGGACAGGAGTCTGGACCGCTGCGGCTCGGCCATGATGACTGGCACCGTGCCCTGACCATATGCCACACGAGCGAGGGACTACAACACCGTGCCCCTGACCACCTGCCACACGGGCGAGGGACTACAACCAAATCAGATAGATTCCATTGCTGTCAGTAGCAATGTCCTAACTGGCCACAAGCAACTCAGAGCAGAGTAGCGCAGTGCAATGTGTCAGTGTTTGAGCTCAAAGGCTGTCAGACACCCTGTTTTTATGTATTTATAATGCTAGTGTAGGCAAACAGATAAATAATAATAACGACAAATAATTCATGAGGTGGTAGCTCATAGACAGAGTTTGTTTTGGGATCTAACATGATGTAACAGGCCTGCTTAATAGCTACATTTGGACCGAAGAAGATCTAAAAATAGGGCCCAGGTTGAAAAATGGCAGACGTTTTGGGAAGTTTTTTGAGACACAGTGTGAGGCAGACTGCAGGCATTTCTATCTGCAGGGCTCTGGAACAGCAGGGTCTGTGTAGGCACTATTCACAGCTGTTTGGTGTGTCGCCTTAAACTCGCCTTAAAGATCTGTTCCAGTGTGCATTTCTGACCCAGTCTTACCTGTAAAAGATGCTATCAGTATACAAAGTGAAACATCTTGATGACGTGACGGATGATCACAGTTTCTGGCACTGTCCTGCAAAACCGGTTCTGCAAAATGCGGTTTTCCTGTGAGACTCTCCACCCCTAATCAGGAATGTTCATTTACCAACTTAGAAAGACTGGTGTGCCTGACCTATGACCTCACCTGATGCGTGACCTATGACCTCACCTGATGCGTGACCTATGACCTCACCTGATGCGTGACCTATGACCTCACCTGATGCGTGACCTATGACCTCTGTGAATTGTCTGTTTAAGAAGCATGGATCAGTCACCTGCTGACTGTACCCTCCTGTGGCAGATACTTTACTCACGTTTGTGTACATAATCTAACCTTAGTGCTGGTTAGATGTAGAAAAATGAAAGACCATATATTCTGCAACTATTCTGTCTTAATGTCTGCGCTGATCAATTGAACATAGCAGTAGCAGTTTGTGCAAGTGGTATGTGATTGGTCAGGAAGCCTGTGACGATGTAGCGTGTGGTCCTGAAGGTATGTGATTGGTCAGGAAGCTTGTGATGATGTGTGGTCCTGATGGTGCACTGATGGTTCCTCTTCCCCCCGGAGCAGAGAAGGATCCAGAGCCGGTGTTTGGCATGAACACCCTGTCCCTGGTGGCCACCACAGCCAGCTCCGTGGCTCTCGTCCTCCTCCTGGTGGTGCTGGCGGTGCTGCTGCAGCCCAAACTCAAGTCCTTCCACCACGGCCGGTGAGTACGCTGGGTCAGCGCTGGGTCAGCTGGATCCACTGGCTGCTGCTGGACAGTCTACCTCCTGTAGCGTCCGTATTCAGATGGGATATAAGGGGAAAAAGAAGCCATCATGTGGGATGAAGTATTCCTCTTGGGGCATACATGAGCATTATAGCAGCCATCGTGTGGGATTTAGACCAAGCTGAGTGTTTGTGGTTGTGTGCGGAGGTGCAGCCATCGTGTGGGATTTAGAACAATCTTGAGTGTTTGTGGTTGTGTGGGGAGGTGCAGCCATCGTGTGGGATTTAGAACAATCTTGAGTGTTTGTGGTTGTGTGCGGAGGTGCAGCCATCGTGTGGGATTTAGAACAATCTTGAGTGTTTGTGGTTGTGTGCGGAGGTGCAGCCATCGTGTGGGATTTAGAACAATCTGGAGTGTTTGTGGTTGTGTGGGGAGGTGGGGTACTTCTGGTTTAGAGGATAAATCCCAGTAATGTTTTGGTCCCTTTGCACCCTTTGCCCTTATTTCCTGTGTACTGCTCACATCAGGCGCCAAGGCATTTACTCTCTCGATGCCAGTTAGCCAAAGAGCAGGTAGTAATGGTATCGCGCATCACTTCCTGTCCTGACCCTACCACTTCCTGCACCCCCAGGCGTGATGATGAGGAGGTGGGCGGCCAGCCTGTGTCCATCATGGTGGACGGGGTGCAGGTGCCGCTGCCCTCCTATGAGGAAGCGGTTGCCGGGAGTAGCGGCGGCGGCCCCCCCACTGTGCCGCCCCCCCCTGAGGAGCAGACGGCTGTTGGCACGACGACCCAGAGGCTGTCGGCGCAGCCCCCGCCCCCCCAACCAGAAACGTGGGCTCAGGCGCAGCATGCGGAGATGGCGGTGGTGCACCGGGTGCCGTCCCCTTCCTCGCCCTCCTCCTCCTCCTCCTCCTCGTCCTCGCTGTCGTCATGGGGACCGGTGCTAGGAGCCACCGCAGGGGAGCGGCCCAGCGGCGCACACACTCGCGGTGAGCAGCCCAGTCTGCTGCTACAGGCCTCCGAGCTGGACTTCGCTGACGGTATGGCCACACTCAACCCTCACTTTGATCTTGAACTGGGTGTATAATATCTAATCGGTGTTCACAGGTCCAGTCGCGGTCATTTAGTACGTTTGTGAGAGGCATTTGCCTGCTGTCTGTGGATAAACGTTTGCAGTAACGATACGATCATGTTCACTCTGTGAGTTTGAGAGGCGAGTGTTTGATGAGTGTTTGATGTGTTTTGATGAGTGATGAAAGTTTCATGAGTTAGTTATGACTGATGACTGTTTGATGAGTGTTTGATGTGTTTTGATGAGTGATGAAAGTTTCATGAGTTATGACTGATGACTGTTTGATGAGTGTTTTGATGTGTTTTGATGAGTAAGGAAGTATTTGATGAGTGTCCGTCTGCTGTGTTTGAACAGATATCCCACTGCTGAAGGAGGCTTGAGCGGGGCAGGAGGTGCAGGGGGAGCTGTGGAGCAGAGGCCTACACCAGGCACCTGGAGAACTCCTTCCTGCCTGCTGCATCTACCACACACACGCGCACACACACACACACACACACACACACACACACACACACACACACACACACACACACACACACACACACACACACACACACACACACACTCCTACCCACCTCAGGTGATTTTCAGATGAGGGTAGGCGCCCCCTGGTCAGTGGAGGAGCTGCTGGTGCCAGCGTGCTTGTGTACATACCGCAGCGCACACACACACACACACACACACACACACACACACACACACTGGTGCCAGCGCTTGTGTACATACCGCAGCTGCTGACAGAAGGTCTCTGGCGCCCGGACGGCCTCTCCTGTTCACTGTGTGGTTCGTAGAGTAAGCTCCAGGGACCGGAGCTTCTGAGGAAGGCTAACGCCAAACGTCCGTGGGAGAAAGCTTGACTCCGTGTGGAATTGGCATTTTGAAAATGTTTTGGCGTGTGTATGCTTTGACGTGTGTATGCTTTGGCGTGTGTATGTTTTGCTTAGTGAGTTTTGGCACTCTGGGGAGCTTTTGGACGCCACTCTCCCTGTCGCATGTTTTCCCGTCACCTTTACCGCTGCGCATTCAGGGGTGATGCGTGGGCGCTTGCACGTCAGGTCTCCGCAGAGCACACACACGCCATCTATACGCTCATCTACACACATCACACACACACACACACACAGAGCACACACACGCCATCTATACGCTCATCTACACACATCACACAGAGCACACACACGCCATCTATACGCTCATCTACACACATCACACAGAGCACACACACGCCATCTATACGCTCATCTACACACATCACACAGAGCACACACACGCCATCTATACGCTCATCTACTCACATCACACAGAGCATACACACGCCATATATACACACACACACGCCATCTATACGCTCATCTACACACATCACACAGAGCACACACACGCCATCTATACGCTCATCTACACACATCACACAGAGCACACACACGCCATCTATACTCTCATCTACTCACATCACACAGAGCACACACACGCCATCTATACTCTCATCTACTCACATCACACAGAGCATACACACGCCATATATACACACACACACACCATCTATACTCTCATCTACACACATCACACAGAGCACACACACGCCATATATACACACACACACATCATCTATACACTCATCTACACACATCACACACACGCCATCTATACTCTCATCTACACACATCACACAGAGCACACACACGCCATCTATACTCTCATCTACACACAACAGAACGGTTGGGTGATTTTATTAGCACTGAGGTGGAAGGTCTCATTTGGTACGTTGGTAGGTTCA